>NW_025941879.1:0-653 GCF_000764305.2 Hyalella azteca
AGGCCATCACACGGCAACTCGTGACGCAACATATTGATCCCTTGACGTTGTCAGATTCTCTATAAAGAACAATTACGTGGTAGAGACGCAACGAATAACGGCGGTGAGAGTGCCCCCAGTCTAGGGCGTGTAGCAGACATCAACGTTCCAACGTTCCTTATTCACCTTACGATCGAAGAATTACGGCAATAAATAACCCGTGCATGCAATACACATCGGGTAATCGAAGAGAATTTTAGAAAAAGAGAATTCAGTAAAAGGAATTCAGCGTTTAAATAGTGACAAGGCTTAAGGATTGAAAGACATATAAAACGTTCCTTATATTCGTCATCCGAAATAAGAGACAAAACGTTTTTAAGTACCCGTAGCTACTCCTGAAAATTATTCAGATGAAATCAATCATGGTGATGTCTATGACAATCTTGCCGTGCATGTTTTTTTTTTTTTGTACGCAATAATTTCCTAAAAGTTCCCTTCATTAATGTTGATCGCCTATGCGAGTTATTTTAAGGTCACTGAAAATTGATTTAGATTCTCATTTACATTTGCCAGTCTCACAAAATGTCCTCACAAATACCGTTAGATAATTTTCAATAACCACGATGTTTGCAAATACCACGATGATTTTTAGTTTTGCAACGCCTTTAGAAAAA
>NW_025941880.1:0-56401 GCF_000764305.2 Hyalella azteca
TTTAGTTTATAATTATGCAGTCATACGTGAACACTACTCATATTTGAGCTAACATTTTGGACTGACTCGGTCGTAAACCGCAAAGCTGTTGAGTTCGGTGGCTGGCGTCGGGAAGGAAGCACACACGGCGGCACGCGTCGCAGTTCTTCGGCGTTGCGGAGGAGCGCCGCCCGAGGCCAAATTGTCGGTCTCGGGAGCGCGCGCCGACCGCACTTATAATGAGCTCAATGGCTGCTGCCGCTCAGCTCCCTAAAAACTCCACTACCACAAGTCTTGTGTTTGTGTTTTGAGCAATGGCGGCTATTAAAACAATGCCATGTTGCAGCGATCCTTATTGAGCTATTGTTGCCAGCGGCGCCAGGAGACTTGGGTTTACTGAGTTCGAAGGTCAGAAAATGCGCGTTAGCGTGGCAAGCGTGATGACGTTTCTCAGTCAGGCAAATACTCTTAATAAGGTTCTTAATAAACGAACACTTTAGTGAAGTTTCCATTTGTAGCACATTTTCTCATTTATGCAAAAATGCGCTAATGTGCTCGTCATGTCCGTCCGTCCGTCTGTCTGTATGTGACGTCACGGACTGACGAGAAAATGCGCCCTCTGTCGCTCACTGCAGTGAGTAATGATCATATTTTTTGACAAGTAGCTCACTTATGCCTTTTTTTAGGCAAATTTTCATTTTAGGTACCGAAAATTCATGGGTTGCAGTATAATTCATAGATATTAATGGAGCACGATTATCATTAAATGTTTGATTTTGAAGAGGAGATTTATTTAGGCATTAAAACGTTTCGACGTATTTTGCTCCTGATTAATAGCATAGGTCATCATCCCACACGAGGATGGACGGAGTCGGTTGAGCCAGAGCAGCTGTAAAAAAATCCCACTGAAGACCTTTACAGGGCGCGGCTCCTCATGGCCTGTGTTTATGGGCCGGCGCAGGTGCAAGGAAGTGTCCTGAAGGCCCCAAACAGTTGCTCCAGCGTCTTTAATTAAGTCGGCTCTTTTGGGAGCAGGTAAGTGTGACTGCGAATTAAAGAAGTCATCAAAAGTCTTGAATAAAAGTGTCGCCGATGTGCCCCAACGGCGGCTGCAAACTAGGGAGCAAAAACTTCCTGAGTGGAGGACCCGATCCATCAATCATGGGGATAAATTGATGGTGGACTTGAAGCGATAACTCGAAACTCTTCCACTTCGCAGATATGCGGGCAATTTTACAGGCCGAAAGTAATAAAACAGGAACACACACAAACAAAAATAGCACCGAAGTGAATGCCTTGGGCAATCATGTAAACTTTGTAAATAGCTTTAAGAGGAACCGAACTGGACACTGATGGAGAAGAAAGTGATGCCAAGACCCGACAAAAGAAACCTCGTAGTAGCGCGCTAGTCATACAAGCTGTAATTGCTGAACACACGAATCGTTCATTGTCAGAGTATAGAGCTATCAGTTCATTTTCTGATGGAACAAGCAGAACTAGAGTCTCAGGGACGGACGATTATCGCGACTTCTCGAGGGTAGGTGAGCGTCAGTTGGCTCCTTAAGACGCGTTGCTAATCAAAATGCAAATTGGGGCCATATAAGGCCTCTATAAATACCTGCATCCATCATGCAGCGTCCTGAGCATTGCTTTACAACACCCCCTTGATTTGGCAAACATTCTCAGCAATGTTGCTTAAGTGGCCATCACGACGTCAGCCACGTATTATTTAATTAAACACCTTCGGTCGACAACATTGGAAATTATTACGTGGAAATCTTTGGATAACCTGAGGCGGGTCATGGGCCATCATGGTTTCAATAATTATTTTGAGGAAGAATTATATTAATAACAGAGTATAGCATTTAAGTAAATGATGACAATCTAGCGGATAGAATTTTTCATTAAAATAAATTATCAAGGTCAAAATAAATGTGGATAGACCTCTTTTAAAAGACCCTTCTGATTTCTACTTTAAACCGTGAGACAATGTTAGTGCACATATTTAATCAGTAATCAACTACACATGCTGATCAAATATAACCTGAAGTATAGTTAACTGAGAATAATTTAACGCTTTCCTCCCTAAATACTGGTTTATAACCACAACACTACCGATCGAGGCATATCATAGTTGCTCTGGTTTAAGGTATAATAAAATAAGCTGCTATTAGAGGAGCATAAGAGCTTCCATCCATCGCAGTAAGAGGTGGAGGTTTTGTTTATTAGGGGCAGCTGCGGGTTATAAATTAGAAGACTTAGAACATGCAATACTTGTGGAAGTTATAGTCAATCCAACACTTAATTAAGCTGTTGTGCCCAATATTAAAGCGTTTGAGTACGGACTTTCCAGCGTTATGTTTAAGATACGAAGAAATAGTTGAAATTTTCCAGTGTTATTATATTATAAAATTGCAAAAAGTTTGGGGCCATCCTGATGGTATAGAGAGAGAAGCCATGGAGAGAAGCTATGAAAAAAAAAACAATGCAACGAGCCCCTATACATTTGTGCGTGTTTTAGTTTGCGATACGATTTCAATCCGAGATCTTTTCAAAAAGTTCACTTGGAAGCGCAAGTTGTTAACCAAGGTGATTATTGTATAGCCATTACACCATAATTTATACCTCTTCATAGCTGCCTCGAGCGTATCATGACTTGCTAAGAGATGCTCTAAATCTATCACAAATTACATTGTTTATTGTTGCGCGCCATATAAGGGCCTATGATGTGGCCCTGGACCCATGACTAAATACTTCGCAGCGAAATGATTGATGAACGGCTTCTTCTTCTACCTTAATTGATCGGTCCAATTTAAAACAGGCTCATATATTTAAGCGAATTTATCTAGAGCATTCTCTTTTAATGGTATCTAGAATACTCTCTTAATATAGTATCTATTCACTGACGATATATCGTGTCTGGATAGATAATTTTTAGGGCTGATATAGTGCGTCAGAGTTCCATAGACTGGACCCAAAACAGTTTATTAAATTAAAAATTAGAAATAAATCAAGCGTATAAAGTATGCAAGACCCATTCGAAAATATAACAGAAATGATAGGAGTAGCTTTTGGATTAAATGTAGACCGCTCAATTGTCAAATTTTTTTATAGACCGATATATCAATGAATTCTACTACTTCCTAATTTCATCGTAAAATAAGAGAATTTGATTTTAGGTCAAAGCCAAATTTTCAACTCTTGAGAGAGAAAGTACATTGTAAAAATCTCAAAGAAGCATGTGAGCCATAGGAGGCACTTTAGACGGGCGTGGTGAGAATAGAGCTTCGGCTTCACCGTTAAATAAACGGGCCGCAACCCTGTACGATTTTTCCCGTAGGGAATCAAAGCAAGCATTAATTTGTTCTTAGAACGCACAACACGGAATTAATGGCTCGACAAGAGAGAAGTGTGAGCACAAAGCACGTCTATCGTTTACGATGTTTGCTTGGCTTTCCCTCCTGAAACGAGGAAACGTTCACCAACAATTGCACGTGTTTCCAAGCGTTCTGTTTTCGGCGGCAGATAAAGCCATAGCGGATCATTATGACTTCAAGCGCACTTGAGTCTGGGAAAAACTCAGTAAACGGCCCTTTTTTGATCATAACTTGCGATCGAGATCCCATTGTTCTGACTGCCGGATAACATAATATGGAATTAGTAAATGTCCGAATTATTTTATATACTTCGGAGAGTGTTTAATGCCGTTAATGATACGTGTAATGCGTAATTTTATAAAAAAAATTCTCTGTCAACACAGTTGTTTGTGATTATATTTAGACAAACGATCTAATGCCTCAGCTAGGAAGAGTAAGTCGCAAATATCGCCAGGTCTGCGAATAAAAATTATCGGCTTCAGGGGTGAGGTAAATATAAATTCTACAATATTTTCCCGTATAAATTATTGATAAAATATAAATTTATAAACGACTACTGATGAAAATTAGAAAATTCTTGCATGTTCATATTTGAATGGGTTTTTGAACATGCAGTCAAATACATGAAAAAAAAAAATCTGATTGGTGCACTTCAATGCAGTTAAACGCACTTTCCAATAATTTCTGCAGTGTGGTGCATAAATTTTGATGTGCCTTTATTATCTTATGGAGTCGAAAATGCTTGTTCCAAACAGTCAATTTTTGGCCGAATTTTTTTCAGCGACCTAAACATCAATCACTAAGTTTTAGGGGAACTGAATATTTATTTAATTTTTAACCACGGCTGGAAATATCCGTAGACTTTTGAATTATTTTCTGCATCTCAAGGATTCGTACCGACAAGTCATGCACCGCTTTTCTTCGTTACGATAAGCCGATTTAAGTGTCGGCTGAGTGTATCGCAGAATAAACTTACGGCCCAGGATTTAGGTTGACAGTGACATTAGGAATTAACACCTACGCAGATTAAATGCTGCACAGCTACAGAACTTTCATATTTTCTAAGGGTTTTTTCTATGTTGCAATATTATAGATATCGTAATATACGTGCATTCGGACAAATAATAAAGTAAATAATAAATTGGAGTATTATAAAAGTAAATTTAAATTGTTTCATTGTGGTGCGCTCACTGAATTTTGCGTTATATTAAACAATCACTAAACAATCACAGTTTCTACATTTATTGATCAAAATTCAATAAAATGTATTGAAAAAGGTTTAAATGTCAACCTAAATTCATGTGCATATTTATTCTCTAAACCTTAGCACGAAGTGAAAGCCTGATCATTAAGAAGCATTTCCTTGGCATGGCTTTTAGAATGCCATGTCGCAAATCAGCGGGCAAGTTGACACCTGTTAACACAAGACCTACACGCGACGACCAACTTCGCCACACGCAACTTTGCCACGATGAAAATTTCGCCAAAAAAATGATCATGTAAAGCCAGGCCGAGTGACCGCAGGGGTCAATCTCAGTGCCTGAGCAGACGCAGTCGTGACCGCCGGTGAGGATCATAAAGCTGCTCCTGACTAACATGACTAACAATTCCTTACGGCTGATCGCTGCTAACAATAGACTTACGACTCATAAACACAAGTAATGACATTCACTGACAACTGACGAGCACGTCAAACTCCCCATTCTATTGAACATTGAACAGTGACAGCAATAACCGCGCGATGATGCCAGCGTAAAGAGCTTCTTTGGAGCCTTCACAATCTTCTTAAGAGATGTTCATATATATGTGAGTTCATGTGAGGTATTACGCGAACAAGACTTGAATCTTCACTGCTTCGTACATCTCTATTTAGATATTCTTCGCTTGAAAACTTGCAGGTCTAAAGTACGCATCAGAAGACTGAAAATGAACTTTTCTGTAAGCGAATACAGCTTATGGTTTTATTTACCTAGGCAAAAATGCTCTCAAATCTGCATTTGAAGTCCACAAATCGAGCTTAATTGCTGAAGTTAATTAAAAAATTTATTTTATTTGAAAAATTCAAATTACAATGACCTTTCCGATGAGAATCTCTGCAATGATGAAGCCCCTGTGCCATGACAAAGGCAAGGGTTGAGGTGACCATGATAGTCATCACTGTGCATGTTAGGCCGCGACTCGCGCCTCGCAATCTCCATGACTAAATTCTTTTCATGATCAGAATTTTCTCGCAGCTTCAGATGTCTCAATGAATGCGTCTGTCGGTCCCGTGCTACTCCCGCATGCTCGACGCACATCGGAGGCCTGCAGCATATTCGCCAGCTTCGCAGTTATTCCTGCATTGTAAACATGTTTTAAATATGCAATGTAGCGGCAAAAAATACATGGGCCTTCTTTGGATGATATGCCGTCCTTTTTTGTCTAGTTTTGGTTTCATGGCAGTGATTATTTAGATGTCAATGGAATTAAGTGGTTGGAATAACGGTTAATATACAATAATTAGTTAATGGAAATGCACAAGTAATCTAATGTAGTTAATTCACATACAATCCATCACAGGAGATCCATCGTGGCCTGGGACTGATACATCCGAAACATTTACTAAGGATACAACCCAATACTATGGAATGTTGACTTGAAAGATCGACGGGGATAAAAATAATGTAGCTATTTTTTGAAATATTTCTAAAAGTATAATACCTCTAACAGGTTTTTCAACCCAGCTTGAAGCACAATGCTTTATGTTTGATGAGTGGGAATGGTATGGCGAGTGAGATTTTGGCCTATAGCCGAAACTATAGGCCACTATATACTATATAAGCCGAAACTAAACTATAGGAGCACTAGATTTTGGCCTATAGGCGGCCGTACCAAATTCATTTCAATTTCAAAATGACTTTAGAGCTAATCATGGTTTCTTAAACTTGACCGTCCGGCCCCAGTCCTTCTACATTTTCATGGTGTTGGGAAAAGTTTTATATTCTCTGCCCACTTATTTATTTCTGTTCGTGAGCAATGTAGGTAATTTATCTGGTATTTGTGTGCAAGTGTCACGTAAGTGTGAGCACAGCGCCTATCGCTCTCATGCTGTGACAGCGCCGTTGCCGTTGCAGGCTGTCCGTGTCTTTGTCCGTAGCAGCTCAGCGGTGCGATCAATAGTGTGAACTGCCGACTCAGTTGATCTCGTCTTGTTTATCCTCTTCTGGACGATTCTACTTCGTTGCTAATTTATTTTGGATTGTTTTTTATTTATATATAAAATAAGAAATAAGTGTTTTTTGTTTATCCTTTTTTGGACGATTCTACTTCGTTACTAATTTATTTTGGATAGTTTTTTATTTATATATAAAATATGAAATAAGTGTTTTTTGTTTATCATTTTTTGGACGATTCTACTTCGTTACTAATTTATTTGGATGATTTTTTATTTATATATAAAATAAGAAATAAGTGTTTTTTGTTTATCCTTTTTTGGACGATTCTACTTCGTTACTAATTTATTTTGGATGGTTTTTTACTTATATATAAAATAAGAAATAAGTGTTTTATAGTGGCATCAGAAAATCGTTTCATTTCATTTAAACAGAAGCTTTTGCAAACAAAAATGTAAAATGTTAGTATCGGTATAGTACCTATAGGTTTCTAATTTCAAAATTTTTGATCTCTGCTGATAGTTCGCTTTTCCATTTTTTTCGATAGTTCTCTTTTCCATTCAGCTCATTTGTGATCGGCCCACCTAACAAATGATTCATTACAATGATTCGTTAAAATTGAATGTATAAATGTTCTAGTTACGTGTGAGCAAACCTATACATCAATGCAACTAGTGGGCCTCTCTCTAAGTTTAAAACCTCTAATACAATATATAGCCATTTTTTACCAAAATTAAGGGCCCGATGATCAATAGAAACAATCAAAACGAGAAATTTTAATCATTGATTAAATTGTTAAATTAATTGGAATTAAAATTCATCAAACGGCTACTCATTAAAACAAAATATATATTTTTTTCGTAGACCAAACAACTTAAAAGTAAAAATAAAAAGTTATGGATAATATATTTTCAAGTTCTTTTACGCGCTGAAAGTATTCGTGGTTGTCGTATTTCATTATAATAATTAATAGATAAAAATTGAACAAAGTCTACACACAAGAGAACACAAATTTAATTACGCGGTATGTGTCCTACATAAAGTGATCTACAGCAACTCATATGTGCGTCAAATATTTATAATATAAATACTAATAATAATATATTATGTATATATATATATATTATAACATAAATATTATAATATTATAATATTTATAATATAAATATTATATATATAAACACTACATTTATTTACACGGCAGTGCACGTGTAAATTCTTAGCACATTGTTCAGCGAACACCATTAATCTAAGTGGCAGTATTGCAGGGGTGTCACCGTATCAGGTTACTCGCAAAAATCTGCGGTAGTTAAACGCTGAGTTTCACGTGGCATTTTAGCAGATCTTTTAATTGTTAGATGTAATTAAGAATGGTAACCAGCTCTCAGTTTGTTGCTGCAAACTTCTTTATCTCGTTCATAATTTATTCGCAAACAGAGCTTTGCATTTAAAGAAGAAATATTTGTTGTTTCATTCATGCAGAAAAGAATAAAGTTTTAACAAAATCAAACAAAATATTTTTTTCTTCATACTGCGCCTGAAAATTTATGATAAATATGATGATATAAATTCACATAAAAGTGTAAAAAACTTTATCTCGTACAATGAATGCGCTGGCATTCTTAGTTACGAAGGATTGATCAGTGAGCAGCACTCAGTTTAGTGAAGTTCTTCGCTATTTAACTGCGCAGTTGTCGGCGCTCGACTTCGAAGAAACGATCCTTAGGAACAGTTTAAGCTTACTTTCTCACAAAGGCGAAATGCTAATATATTTAAAGCTAAAAAAAGCTAATATTTTTATTTGTTTGTTACTTTAAGAGGGATATAATCCCTTACACCCATTTAAACTTGTAGTAGGTTGCTATAGTAGGTTAATCATTTGATAGGGCGGTGAGCAGTCGACAATATGAGATTGGAGGATATATGCTTGAGATTATTATAGATTAGTACTATTAAGTAAAAAGATCAAGATCATCTAGAGCGTAACTTTGAAGATGCGCTTGCTATTTTTTGGTGCAATTATCAGTGATGGTTTTAATCATTATATAGATGCATTCAATAAATATGCGTGCACTTGTCGAGAAGAGTTCTATCATCGATGATTGATGGAATTATCTGGTGCTGGGGTCACGGCTCATTTGTTTGATTAATTAATTAAAACTTTTATTCTCATCAAAAATGATCTCCTCATCGGCCCTTGACATTTTTTGCAAGATCGTGACGAGGAATATTAGACGAACTTTATAGTATGACGTTTTTAATTTCCAATTCAATTTATGATTTTTTGTTACTATATTGCATATATCGTTTAAACTTATTGAAGAGAATTCAGTTGCCATTAGTTTGTATTGTTTAACGTATTTGAAGCTTTCGCTTTGTTATTTTTTATGATTTCACTTGAATGAAAAATCCTTATTTTAGTTTCTCTTATACTAGCTTACGCTAATAAGACCATATAATTAAAACCTTAGGTGCTACATGGAAACATGCCGTTAGGATTACTACTCATTATGCGTTGATGTCACCGGTGCTACGTAGCCAAAAATTCTCGGTAGGATTTACGAAGAAAGAAAGGACTTGAAGATTGTGATAAAATATCTTATTTTCTTACACTTTAGTATGTCGGCGAGGCTTGCGATGAACGTTAAGTTGTCAGTGATCGGAAGTATTAGAGGTTATCCACTCACAAATTGCTCGATGTGCAATGCTTCTCTCGTAAACTTTAAGACGATTTTAAGCTTTGATCTTGGCTTTAGCCACTAAACGATCGATAAATTATAATGGAAGCCTAAATTACCGAAGAACGGCTATTAAATTTAGATTTTTATAGTTCGGCTTTAGTCTATTCTCTTAAACAGTTTGATTGTTGAAACATATACAGGTATGTAGTTACTGGACAAATTTCAATACAGTTATTTTACAATTAATTTGCCAAAAATTCTAAACTGTTTTGATATATGATCAAATTTCCAAAAAATCGAAATATAAATTTAACATGTTGTCGTTCAATCAATATTCTTAGAGCAATGACATGTTCGAAAAGATGTCGTCTAAAAATACTCATCTCTGATTTAAGATGGAATTGAATATTATTGATTATTGGCCTTAGAATGAATGACTTCACACTCATATTGAATTCTTACCTGAATTCATCAGTTGAAATAAATTTTCTGAAGCAAATGACAATATTTTGAAGGTGGAGTCTCGTTGAAATCATCCGCGGCACTTAAAGTGTATCAGCAAACATAAAAGTTTTCAAGGAACACTCGAGTTTCGTTTCGCGTACGAATATACGAATTTAATTCGGTATAAAAACACAAACACAATGTTGCCTCTGTCAGTAATCCTCAAACTAATTGATGTTCTGAAGCGAAAAATTTGACAAGGGTTGACTTTAAGATAATAGAGGTGAGATGTGAGAGTCGGGAAGTCCTGAGAAATGTTGCAGAGCGTGACGCAAGACAACCCCACTCCGCCACGGTCGCTGCTCAACTGAGGTTACCTGCACTCGAATACAGGAGAACTTCCCTCCTGTTCTTGCACGAGCTCCTATGGCTCCACCTTTCAGTCCAGCTTTTCCACCCCCTCCTTCTGACTCCTTCCTCAACCGTTCCATCCCCCTCCACCTTCTTCCTCTCACTTCCCCTCCGTTGTCTTCCTCTCTCCCTCCAAGCTAATTGTTTGCTCCTATCTCTACTCTTCCTTGAATTTATTTCTACTCGCTGCAATCGATGCACCAAATCGCATGTTACTGTGTACTTAAATGATTATTTATGTTTGAAGACCAGAAGAATTCATTCAAATAAGCGCGTGGTATGCCAATTTAATAGATAGAAAAAATTGATTGAATGTTTGTCGCACATATTTGTGTAAATCATCAATTTAATTATCTAGAACGATTTTAAAGTAAAATTTTGCGCATAACTCGAAAAAATCTACAGGTTCCAGCTTGTTGCCTCGTATTTCCTGTCATTAAAAGAAAGCTTAACCGTGAACCGACCATAGTTTGCATAACCGAAAATCGTTTCAGGGATCTAACATGATACGGGGATCGTAAACCCTACGACCTAAACGATGCACTGAAATTCACGGATGGATTTACGAAGTCGTATATATTACCGAGTATCTGGGGCTCGGATTACTACTTTTGAGGCGTTGAGGTCACTAGAACCTGGTGCTGCGGAAATTAGTGAAGCTCGTATTATAAAGAGATTATAATTATATTAAGTGGTTTGATTCCGATTTAATACTAAAGATTGGATCGCATCGTGAGTATTTAACATATTATAAAAATATTGTGAACTTAACTTATATTCCTATTTCAAATGAGAAACTTATTCAATTCGATTTCAAAGTTTATTTATGTTAGGCCATGTTCATGTTTAATTAAGTGCGATTTTACTATTTCATTCATTCGTGTAGCCACGCATGCGTGCGGTTGCAGTTCATTCATTGATACCCGCGTGCACTCACGCATTCGTGTATTATAACGTGCACTCATGCTTATATCGTCATGTGAGTAACGGTGTTCGTATGAGTGCTTCAGGCCACTCATTGGTCCCCTCATTCACTCCCTCATGGCAGTCGAGCACATCCTTACGTGGCAAGGACCCCGCATCCTGCGACATGGCAGGGAGCGATCAGGATGCATATACTCCAACTTTACTCCAACTTACTTTGCAAATAGGGATTCAAAAAATGTTCACAATAATATTAATATTATAAGCTTAATTATATTTAATTATTATTCTATTTAATTATTATTTAATTAATTATATTATAAGCTTAATTATATTTAATTATAATTATATTTAATTATTATTTAATTAATTATATTATATAAGCTTAATTATATTATAAGCTTAATTATATTTAATTATTATTATATTTAATTATTATTTAATTAATTATATTATATAAGCTTAATTATATTTAATTATAATAATATTTAATTATTATTTAATTAATTATATTATATAAGCTTCATTATATTATAAGCTTAAAAATGATTGAGGAATCTTCTAGAAATTGGCTACAGCGAATATTTCTGGAGTTAATATTGTTTTTTTAAATGGCCTTGCCTAACTGCAGTGCCATCATGCCAGCGGTGAGGCCGATGTAGAGTTCCAATACTAAATATAAATATATTTATTTAAACTGTGGTTTGCGCTATATTGGCTGTCACGTGTTTACTGATTAATTTCGAAAAATCAGATTTATTAATACTATGAAAATATATATTTCTCCGTTAAATGAGTTGAGAAGAATATAAAAAAACTTACTTAGACGTTCAACTTAATTTGATCGCATGGGTCCGTAGTTGAAAAATCTACATTCCAGTTTAACACGATTTCCGAGTAATATTTATATTAATATTGATTTTTAGAGACGTTAAGAAAGTATAGATATAGATTTTATAAATATTATATTTATATATTATGGCATTATGTATTATATGTATATAGTAATGATTTATTATAGTATAACCAGCACGTTATGCAGAAGCATTTTGCAAACTAAATCGAATATCTGTCGTGTGATTATTGAATTCATCAGTCAATAAAATTATTTGTGAGGGAGGTTTATTAAATAAAAATTTATTGTGAGGTTTCTTGATGTTGTTACAGTGATATTTTGTACTGATTTTCCTCTGTACGTTCAGTGTCATTCAGGGCTGGGCGAGTTCATTGCTTCTGAGTTGTTCATTCAGCGCCAGACTCTCGGGGGAGGAGGTTGTACGTGGCGTCGCTCTAGCCACATCTCCTGTCCCGAGACTCCCTCTCCAATTGGCATATGATTTTTTACGGGGATTTGAGATTATTCATTACATATGCAATGATGAATGAGAAGACAGAACACAACATGTTTGCAGTTAAATTTACTATATACAATCACATGAGTTAGCAACAATAAAATAAGGTACAATGCACGATTTATTTTATGTTAAGCTTATGAGGGAAGCATGCAACTGAAGCCAGTTTTACGAAAAAATCTCTGAAATAATGAAAAAAATTGGTTCATTAATAAATTGGTTCATCCACGAGAAAATTTTTAAAGTTAAATGAACCATAAAAAAAAACAAATATAAAATTTCCCAGAAAAAATTAGGAATCAGTATTCTTAGGACAGGTTGGTTAAAAGCAGTGAAGTTGAAGTTAAATCAAGATTACCAACCATCTCAAAAGTATAAACTAATCATATAATTAAAACATTTTTTTTTGTCAAGTAATATTTAAACTGAAAAATATTGTACATTTATTTTCCAATTTGGGATCTTTCGCCTTTTTTAAGATTTTTATTTTTGATATTAATTGACGATGCAGATAAGCGACTTGAATTGGCAGATGAGAGTCTTACAGAAGAGGAAGACTTTAACATTAAGCTAACCAGAGCAACACGAGAGAAAAAATTTCTGCAAGAACGGAATAACGGATTGATAAGAAATGCACGAATAATAGTGAAATCTGTCCATTCTTAATTTGAACACAAAATTGATCGATGGCCATGAATGATGGCCCTAAATGAATGAGACATGAATGATAGAAGTTTTGTACCATTTCATCAGGAATACCGATTGTAAGGTAACATAAAGTAGCATTCGAGTTTGTAGGTTGATGTACTTATGGCGTGGAAGTAGTTTCCTGCCATTGGAACCAAAGATTTTTTCACATTTAGGAGACAATAACATTGCTGGTAAAAACTAGCCTCGAACAGTCCTGCTAAATGCGAGCCTCGAACTAGTTTGTGGCTCGAACCTTATAAATGGTACTTCAACCGTCGCAATGTGAGAATACGATCATCGGTAGGTGAGGATACCATCATCGCGAGGTTAGTTTAAGATCATCGGTATGTGAGGACACCATCATCGCGAGGTGAGTTTAAGATCATCGGTAGGTGAGGATACCATCATCGCGAGGTTAGTTTAAGATCATCGGTATGCGACTATACCATCATCGCAAGGTTAGTTTAAGATCATCGGTATGTGATGATACCATCATCGAGAGGTTAGTTTAAGATCATCGGTATGCGACTATACCATCATCGCAAGGTTAGTTTAAGATCATCGGTATGTGATGATACCATCATCGAGAGGTTAGTTTAAGATCATCGGTATGCGAGGATACCATCAACGTGATTCTAAAATTCGTAGACGCCGGATGTGGGAGCTAGAATTCTAAAACCACCATCAGATACAGAGGTGTTGCACTGCTCGGCATGAACACGTACAGCAGAATGAGGTGGATGTGCAAGTAGGTTCTCTGTTCCATAACTCCTGCCCTTATGCTCAGCCAGCCTAGTATAGAAATTTCATAGTTAGATGAAAATCAAGTTCTTGAGTTTCTGCGATCCACTCGTCCGATAGCCAGGGCGAGGTCTGAGCCGGAATTTATGAAACATTTTGGATGACGAAATCGTGAATAACTCGCTGATCGTATTTAATATTTGGTTGCCTCAAATGACCTGTGATTGTAGGTAGAGTTTTTGTCTACTTTGCGAGTTGTAAAACGTCGAAGCAATTGAAGACTCCAGGACATTATAAAAAGACTGAAGAAATGTATTCATTGATGTGAGATTAATTTATTTACAGATAATAAGGATAATAAATATACAGGATGTTGGCTATTAGTCTTTTTCAAGAGGATTTCTACGGTTGTCTGGAGGAATGTTATTGGCAAAACGTCTCATTGGAAACTTTTTGGACTTGCCAAAAACTCATCTCGATTCATTGTATAATTATGACTTGAATCTTTAGTTCACCCATTGCTTTAAAATCTTAGCATTCATAAAAATTTATCAGATAAACTTCTCATGATTTTACGACCCCAGTCGAACAATTTCTTTTCTCTAACAATGCCGACAACTGCATCTTCTGTATGCTCACTGATTCTAATGCTAACTGAGCGGCAAATTCCTCGGCAGTCAAGTATTAAATGTCATGAGTTTGTTGAAGCGGTTGCGCACTTTATTTTGCGGCCTTCAGTCTCCACGATAACATCTGCCATGCCGACACGATGCTTGGTGTCGAGCTGTTAAACAACATAACGAATTTACTGCTCCTGCCATAATATCTATAAATACCAGGCTTCTGATGGCTCCTGGAACATTTCTGTGCCGAAGGCCTCTTTGAAAACCGTCACGATTGCCGTGACTTCTGAGATCATCAAGCGCCGATTCAAATCTTGAGATTAACAAGATCGGACGCACTTCTCAGTAATTCTTTGTACATTTCCTGATCCGGTGACCAACAGAATGAACATCATGCAACCAAAGATGAGACGCCTTAAATCAACTGCTGCCTCATCATGCACCCAAATTTGTGCAACTGGGACTAACAGGTGCCTCGTTACACGGCTACAAATTTATGACTTTGTGCCGTCGGAAGCCAACAGACGAGTCATCAGGGAGTCAAGGTCCTAGATATTGGTCGAAGTATAGACTTAGTTGAGGGGAAGACGATGGCTCAAAGAGAGATTTTGTTCAAAGTAGTGACTTGGTCCACGGAGAGACGCGGGTCAAAGTAAAGACGTTGGTTAAAGTCTAGACGTTGATTACAGTTTAGACGTTGGTTAAAGTCTAGACGTTGATTAATGGGGAGACGTTGGTCATAGGGGAGACGTTGATCATTGGGGAGACGTTGGTCATAGGGGAGACGTTGGTCATAGGGGAGACGTTGGTTAAAGTCAAGACTTGGTTGCAGAAAGATGATTGTAAAAAGATAGGCGTTGGTCGAAGAAGAGACGGTGATCAGTGGAGAAAATTTTGTCTTCAAAAGTTTCAAAAAAGGAAAAGTAGATGTATTACGTTATCAAGGCTCATGTATTAGTTATTAAAATTTTATCGCGCTAGTCAAGCAGAGCATCACATGTCAATATGTCCCGCTTTATCAAGAAGTGATATAATTCATAGATACTACATTTACCTGATATCATGCATGATGATTTTCATTGAGTGCAATAGAACGATAGTTGCCTCTAAATAAGCTCATGCTGAAGTATTCAGTTCATGACTAATTTCATCTTGCGGAAGACAAGGTACTTTTTGAATTTAGATATTTTTTGCTCGATAAAATCCTAGAATTTCTTTACTTGATGTAATTTTGATGCGAGATTTGGAAGAATTGCCAAAAATTTGAATTGCGCAAGCAGACATCGACACGTCCTCAAATTTCAGCTTGAGATGAGGTACCTCTATGTCAATTTTTATTACTAGGCATTCAAATTGTATTAGGAATTTTAGTATTAATCCCTGAATTAATTCCTTCCCATATTATTAGTGAATTTAAATTTTGGAACCTGAATTCAAATTTAGGAACCTTATCCTTCAATAAAAAAGTGTTAGTGCCTATAACATTTTTGCTTTCTTGCACCTGCCCATAATCATTTGCAAAATTCAACAACCATAATCATATGCAGAATTCAACATATTTTCCCACTTGTTTTAATAGCGTAATCAATTTTTAATTTCGAGCATTTTCCGTTTGTAGGGAATTTCATGTCATCTAAAATATTAGATCGAATTGCATCCGTTCAAATGTCGCACGAAAACAACTTAATAAACAAGATAGGTCAAATCGGTAGGTATCGCTTACCTTCTCCCATATTCAATTACGTACCTAATTAGTATCCCGAAATATATTTCCTTTATTTTAAGAAGTAAAGGCGTCTAAAATCCTTCTCTACATCGCAACGTGCGACCCCAACGAACCGAAGGACTCTGGAAGCTGGAGCGTGTGTGGTCGTCTGGAAGCTGTCCAGGTCCGAATTATCGGCCCTGCTCGCATTTTATTGGGATTTAGGATCACGTATTGCGTGTTACTCTCTAAATACTTGAAGCATAATGAGGCGCTGCACGAGGTCCATCTGTAACTCCATAGAAACACAGACTTTTCAATGATGAATTGTCTCTTCATGCAGGTCTTGTATTACAGCGTCAAGCGTCTCCAAGTCCTCATCATTAATTCCATTAGAAGTTCTTGCAGGACTTCTGTAATGGAAACTTGGCCGTCAATCCTGCTTTATTGAAGGAGGCTGACACAAAAACGCCTTCATGAATCAGGCTGAGTGTGTGAATTATTCCTGAAAGCGGCTGCTATTTGCGCACTAATGGAGACGTTGACACCTGCGGCCATAAGTATGTACCAGTGCTGCCATCTAAATGCTCGTCCAAAGCTTTGTTTCTGTCTCGAGAGTGAGCGGGAATTCTGGAGCGTCGAGCGTTGCGCTCGGTAGAGATGATTTCGGTCAGTGGTGACGTGTGTGGCGCGATTGCGTGAGGTCTTCGCACTTTAACAAAGTGGAAACATGATAAACTCATCGTTGAATGCTTTAAAATCAGCAAAAACAAGATGTGCGCTATACAAAGATGTGAATATTAGGAAGAAATGCGTTGTCGATAAATCTCCTAAAATAGCTGACGAGGTTTAAATCATTATACAAACGTGAATAGCTCTTTATTTTATAAGGAAATGCGCATACGTACTTTATTCAATATAGTAGCAAACCAGTGACAAGAAATATTTATTTCTATTTGATTTCGTAGGACATTTAAATAGTTGCATACATCAAACTGAAAATGGCTTCCGCTAAGATGATTTTAATTTTCCAAATTGCTGTGGAAATTGTGTGAAACAGAATGTGTACTTACTATTGTAGCTTTGTATTGTACTAGCTAGGTAACTCGGACGAGTGTAGAAATGATATTGGTTCGCGAATATTTTTTAAAGTCTCTTCTTTCGTGTTATGATCTCAATGTAATTTTTTCTTTAACTCTCAACCAGCAGCTTTGACACAATTCCCTACGTGAGAGTCTGCCTTTATGTTATCACTGAACATTGTCAGTCCCTGAGAATTCCCCTTCAGAAGCTGGTCAAGATATTAAATATTCTCCTCATGTTAATATCTTATGGTTTTCGCAAATGCTCCACTCGACCTGTTCTTAGTTTGAAGTTTTTATCTGCATTGAATAGATTTATCCATCGCCAGTTTTAATTCATCGAGATTAGCGACTTTTTGCGTGTTTATTTTAAACTGTTCACCTATTTCAGAGGCAAAAGAGTGACAGTTTATTGTGCAAGTTATTGCGAGCTATTTTTTTAGTCGAATTATTTTCACTGACAAGATACGTTAGTGCCATGAAAAGAGGATTGGGAGTGAGAAACAATTTAGCCATTTTGAGCGCTTTTTTGCACAAATATCAGAGTAAAAAGTAATTCAGCTAATTTTAATTAGTAGAATTATTTTCACTGACAAGATACGTTAGTGCCATGAAAAGAGGATTTGAAGTGAGAAGCAATTTATCCATTTTGATCGCTTTTTTGCACAAATACCAGAGGAAAAAGTAATTCAGCTAAGTGGTGCGCGTTTCTAGAACTCCACGTATTTCATTGACGAGATTCGGGAATGAGAAGTTAGGCAGTTGTTGAGTGTTTTGTTCACTTTATGTGTTGCGTATTTCAGTGACGAGTTCCGGGAGCGTGAGGCTATTTAACGATTTATTTGGGTGCAGTTTTGCTCAGCACTGTTCATGTATTCCAGATACAAGGTACGGGAGGTCATGGAAAGCGTGGACTCCTCCATGCTAAACTCCAGCTTCCTGGGCTATCAGATGCTGGAATAACTCGTCGCTGTGAACAGAGTACCCGAAGAGCCAGTAAGAAGGCAAGTAACAAATAAGCACAAGGTAACATGTGCGTTTAGCCTTAAGTGGAGTGAATGAACAGTAGAGTAGCCAATGACTGGGTAATAAGTTATCGAGAGTTATTGCCCGAATTGAAAACTTACGTCAGCGTTACTTTTTTGTCTCCGTTGCCGATCTCAATGTCATTCCCGACTTCTAGAAAGTCAATACATAATTGTATTTGTTTATTCCAAAATATTTATAAAGGAATCTCGAGAAGTAAAAGAAAACCATGATATGTCAGAAATTTGTAACTTTATTAAAAAAAACACTTTCCGCCACCAACTGCACTAAGCGTTGGTGGGTTGCCCTATACTATCGCAGCATCAGCCCCCCTGAGCGTGCCCCGGGACCTCACTAGTGTTAAGCGCACTTCCTATCCTCACTTATGCGTAGCGCATCCTCAGTTATGCGCAGCGCTGCGTAAAATAAAGAGTAACGAGATGTTGTTCAAGACGCCTGGCGGTGGCCGATGCAATTACGCGAAGCACAAACTGAAGACAAGATCAGGAGGCTCTTAACAGGGGCATGTCGGGGCGGTCTTTAAGTTAATAAATCCAGTAAAAACATAAGAAAAATGTTCATGGTGGTCTTTTTAACGCTAGTAACAGCTGTCTTTAGTACCGCCAATGCTGGCAAACAATTAATACTTCACAATAGGATAACCTGTAAAATGTAAATACTCCTGGAAAAATGTTGATGAATTTGTGTAGTGGCATGACAACAAATTTTGCGGCTCCATGTGAATATCCTGGATGATTTATGATGACGGCTCCGTTAACAGGTCTCGACAAATCAGGGGGAATTTTCTTATAGATTCGATGGATCAGAGAGGATTTCTCTGTAATAGACTCTTTGGATCAAAGTGGATAAGCTTGCAAATGCCAAATATAGATAAGTTTAGATATTTTTGGAAAAAACCCAATTGATAATCAAATAATAAATACATTCGAAATGTTAAATTGAGTTAATCGCTTTGTTGATTGTGTTTGATAAATACAGATGGATAGCCGGGTCAATGAGTTCAAAGAGTCAGAGTGAATGGATCTTGAAATGGTGAATGGCAAAAAATTGTGAATTGTTAAAGTTGATCACGATAAGGAATAATAATGGTTATCCGTTCACTAATCCATTTATAATGGAGTGGGAATACAGAAAAAATGTTTTTTTACCACTTAGCATACTTTGATTACTCTGTACTGCGAGGAATTTGTGCCTACGCAGAGAGTTATCCTCGTCTAGAAATTATTTCACATTGATTAAACAAGAATTGCAGCCAGTGATGACAATGAAAGTTGTTCAAACAAATTTAATTTGATATTTTCAGCTGTACAGGTAGCGGTTACATCCAGCGCGGTAATCCGAAATTACAAAAAATATAACTCCGTACTCATTGCAGTGAGTGACAGAGAACGCATTTTCTCGTCGACGAAAAAGTGAAGTCACGGACAGACAGACGGACAGACAGACGGACGGACGGACGGACGGACGGACGGACATGACGAACACAATAGCGCCTTTTTTCCATAAATGAGAAAATGCGCTAAACTAGCGTCCAGGTCAGACTTAACTCTTTGGGGGCCGAGACTTGAATCGAGGATGACATACTGAGTAAAGAAATGTGTAAAGGTAAAACGACGGTTACACTACAACATTGCTGTATATATTTCAGAGCTTCAAAATTGAATTAATTCCCGAGTAAAACTCACCTTATTAAATCAAAATATGTGCACGTACAAGGTGCTTTTAGAAATGCTGTTTCATGGCAATGGACAGTTTTGCATGTGATAGTTCGTACGCGACCACATTAATTAGATTTAATTGAAAACCGTGAGAGTTATCAAGTTTAAAGGTCGCCACAATTCCAAACTTTAAATGCACCACGACATGCTGGAGCACCTTAGCTTTACAGGTTAGGTTGAACAGCTGAAGTTGAGTTAAAGATTTAAACATAACCTGGCAATCAAAGTAGACCGTTCCCGAAGTTTAATAAGAATTTACCGTGCAATTATGAGCCCGTTCCGCTTCTTCATTGTAAGCTTCAAGACGCCCGGTTGAAAAATTTCCGAAACAGTACCTACTTAAAAATTCGTTCGTTTTTGGAGGAATTAACTTTACGGCGACATCGTTACCTGTGAAAAACATTTAAATGCGTTGGTATGTATATCTCTTAAAGTGCATTCACTGGAAGTAATGAATTATCAGTGAAAAATTATACTTTTCTCAGTGATAATAAATTATTATCGGATGACCTGTTCATTAATTGACACAGGCACGCAAGCAGCGTCGTGACGACCTTCAAGTTCTTGCGTCTCGCTCCGTTAGCGCAAACTGCAGCGAATCTCACCCCGAGATAATCGCCTTAAAATGATGGTAAAAAATGTAACTGGCCACCGTTTTGACCAACCGCAACTAAATAGCAATTGGCAGCCAGTGCGCGATTTTTAATAGGGATCTTGAAGCGCCATTTCACCTACTTAAATTGCTGAAGTTATAGGGACTGAGAGAAATGGGTGGGTCTGGATGACCCACTTAGGTGAGTCATGGCCCGTCCCAAATCTGATCTACTTCCTAGACTCACTTTGGGCTTTTGTGGGTCATATTGACCCACTTCCGGACCTTTAACTATTTGCCATGACTCACTTCCGCTCGCTCTCCTACTGCACTTGGACCGAATTTTCGTGCACCATAAGCACTATGCAAGTGGAATAAAGGTGGAAGAATCAAACGCAAACAATAAGCAAACATTGTTTATTGGGAAATAGCTCTTACATAAAAAAATGATGCATATTTTTTAGTCTGTTACCTCTATAGGGACTGAGTAACTGTTTGTTAGAGCAGCAAATTTACACTAACCTACAGTATCCAGGTAATTAAATGTAGGGAAATGAAATTATTTATACTGTTAAAATTAACGAGTTCCAACGTTGCAGATGTTGCTTCTTATTCCATTCGAAAGTTTTAATTTAAATATATCAAGTAGACCATATGGGGTTAATTTAACAATGATGGCCGAAAACAAATACCTAGCAAGATAAAATAGAGTAAATGAAGGCTTAAAAGATATTTTTCAAGCAGTGCTATTCCCAATCATTGCTTTGATTTAGATTTATTATGAAGAACAGCCTCATGCCCGACTCACGCATAACCTAAACTGCACAATAATTAAGAATTTCATATTCACTTTGTTTAATACGTTAATAGATTTGTTTCTGATTCATAAAGATTTTATGTGGGATTGTCAATCGAACAAATTGTTTGTTGCCCACATGTAGTTAGAAGAAAAACAGAAAATGTCTAAGGATACCGCTGATCATTATATATTATAGAGGTACAGCTATTTCACGGAATTCGTTTTCTGTCATTCAACCGATATTTTCGTATCTAACTCATTGACTGTAATTGACGAGAGATAATGTTTCAGAGGCTTCTTTTTTATTAGAGAAAAGAGTCTGACACAGAACGATGCTTGCACCTTCGATGCTCCTGTACTTTGAATGAATGAGATGCACGAACCTCTATTTTCTTAATTATTGCTAGATCATTTTTGCATGCGCTGCCAAATAGGAGGCTCTCAGCCCGTAATGAAAGCTATTATTTCATTGAAGAAAAATGCATGGTGCGTTTTAACGCTAATCACCTGAAATGATTTTTCTCTGGAATCGAATTTCCCATCGTCGAAAGTTTATGTCAGCTACTTAAGATCCGCAACTTAATGAGTGTGAGTACTTAAGTCCTGACAACGTGTGATGACCTCAACAAATATATTTACTGTAATAATGTGAAATTCATATTACATAAGCAGACTTTTCCTTCTGATTTCATTGAAGATTTTAATTATTTTCTTCAAGTAAAATAATGGGCATACAATTTCCCTCATTTTGCTCACAATTCAGTTTTTTTCAATGATCAAAAAGTTTAGTTTTGATCAAAGGTTGGATGTCGGCGCGAGCAAATCAGGCGTCACGATCTGAAGGTCTGCAGCGAGGCCCTGCTGTGTAGACGTGTTAATTCACCTCGGAAAAAAATTCACTGCAAGCCAGGCACTAATTTTAACACGAGTACACTAATTACCCGAGGTAAATCTCTCCATGTATTGGTCGACAGAACAAGGCACTTGAATAGTTCTGTTTCCTGAGACAGGATTTGAGCCAAGCTGTTAGTCGGCGCTGATAATGTCTGCATCTGCCAATAGACTTGTTACGTTATCGTGGCCAAATGAAGTTGAGCTTCCCTCTTTTGTTTCGGGTCTTAGAGTCCGGCCGACGTTGCTGCTGTAAACGGTGACTAAGAAAAAAAAGGAGAAAATAAGACTAAGAGTGGAAGCTGCAATAGCCGCGCTGGAGTGAACGGAGCATCGGTTTTATGAGCACGTTTGTGTCGGAGGTCCATCGATTTCACCGGCGTGGCCATCGGCCTCAGTGGCCGGCGGCAGTCCATCTCTGCAGGCATTGCTGGCGTCTAGGATGCAACAACTTATGCTATTATATAAGAGTCTAGGATGCACCAAAAATGCATATAAGACAACTGATGCTATTGATTGCAGCCGTCGAAATTTATAGCATCAATTTCTAATTTCTTAATTTAAATGAAACTATTTAAATTTACGCTTATTTTCAATTATTTTCAATTCAATTATTTTCATTTCAATTATCGTAGAAAAAGTGTGACTTTTTTCTTAAGGTACCCGAGGCAGGCCAGCACGATAAAGGGTTAAGTGCAATTGGCTACTGGGCGCTTCGTGATCCACACACCCACCATCCATGCTCTGCGTGCACTCCTAATAATTATTAGACAAACCTGCCGACTCCATCAGCAGAAGCTCGATTCAGCAGATTTGGCAGAGATTGGAAGTAATTTCAACGGAAAAATTTAAAGCTCGATTCATCAGATTCTGCAGAGACTGGCAGTAAACTCAATGGAGAAATTCAGAGCTCAATTAATCAGACTCTTACTATAATGGCAGTAATCTCAAAGGAAAAATTTAAAGTTCGATTCGTCGGATTCTGCGAAGATTTTCTAAATTCAAAGGGGAAAAAAGAGCTTGATTAATCAGAATTTGGTGAAACTGGCAGTAATCTTGGAGGATGAATTTTAGGATCGATTTAATAGATACACTCGAAACTTGAAAGCGATCTCAACGGAAAATTACAAAACTCGATTCAAAAAATTATACAGCGATCGGTAGTAACTCGAACGAATAAGTTTAGAAAGAGAAGTTACGATTATTTGATAAGAATATGACACAGTTTTGTTACTATTAAATGATAAATACTATATATATCAGTTAGAGTGAATCGTAAAAAAGCAGCACCTCTTTATGCCCTGACGCAAAATTTAGCCTCTGGATTTACGGGAGTTTCGATGCTCTGTCCAAGATCCAATATAAACATCATTTTTATCATAACTATCTATTGTCTGTAAGGAATCCATCATTGTTGTGGGGAGAGAAGTAACTGATAAGTCTTTATTGAACTGCCATGGCCAAATTCCAGGAGGGTGTCTATAAAGGGGAATTAAAAAGAAATGATTAGGCCAAATTTGACTATAAGTGGGGCATTTGTACATTTATTTCTTTCCTGAAAATTGAGTCAGAGTTTATAAATTATTTATTTCCACATATATGTAGTCAAATTGATCGATAGAATTAAATGTGTATTTTTTTATTCGGAAAACAGTTCAAGTTTTTCAATGATCGCTAAATTCCAGTACACTCAGGCGCGGAGGTGAATATACTAGTTGTCTCTATCATAATTTAAATGATTTTAGGGATGGCGAGGCATGAACTGCAGCTTTTTAAACAAAATATTTTACGTCCAAACATATTATTAATAATGCATCAGCTTGTCTCGAAAGTCAAACTCAGCTTCCACACGTGAGCTACAAATTCGTTCCGGACTGCCGTGAAGTGGCGAGCGAAATTTTGGTTGACTCGTTTGCTTGGGAAATGTTTGAGTTGCTCCAGCGTCTTTACGACTTTGAACTTTGATTCTTCCTTGCAAATTCTGAAGATTACATTGCATGATTACATGAGCATTGAACAAGAGTTGGGTAAAATTCACAGCCATAATTTTGATAGAAGCAAAATGCAATACAAGAAGCCTCATCTGTGTGACTTTTATGGCTTGTACTAACTTTTACCTCCTTTCTTTATCACTCGCCAGAGGAAAGTCGTGCGGCTAATGGGCATTACGAATTTGGTCCCCGTATTTCACCTTTCAATGCCGTATCATGTTTCAAAATTCGTGTCTTGTAACGATTTGATTTAAGTTGTTTGGGTGAGCGAACTTTTAACAAGTTCTATACTCAGAAGTGATTTGTAACTATAACTTGATAACATCGAAACTAGCTCGCATTTATTTGGATACGTTCTTGCGATGCCCATCACCAAGATACATGAAGCTGAGACAACAATCCTCCAGAGACTTGTTGATCGTCCAGGACGTATCCGTGGCTCGTAAAAGTTGCAAACAATCTCTCGATGGCTCGAAATGGAAGTAAAAACCCACACCGACGGGCGGTAGAGTGCTAGCAAGACGGTCCGATTACCCGCTCCTCCTAAGGTGATAAACTTGGCCTTTAGTTTCATGCACTTCGGAAAATATCTACGCAGTATTTTGCTTCGTTGTTTACGTGCTAATAATGAATGCATTGCGTCGAAGTTTATGTGGAACTATTCTCTCCTACAAACCTATTCCAGTAATTTACACCAAGGCTGAACCTCGCAGTACTAATAAGAAGAGAAGACGCTCAGCATCTGCCCGTCTGATATTTTCTTGAAAATCGCGGCTTTCCATGGGCCGAGGGAAGATAAGGTTTTGTGATAAGTGATGTTTTCTGAGGTATAACATCGACCGAACTCAAGCCGCTGGTGACTATGTTACGATTCGTACCCCGGCTACGGATGCACTCATCACATGGCATTATGTAAAGTCACTTCAGTTCATTTCCATACAGAATACAGCGTTGCAGGAGGTTTATTGTCATTGCCACGATATCAGTGATCGAAGAATGTGTTATTGCTTGAGGCGGCTCTAGGTTTGCCGGTCATCTCGTGACCTGCGACCGTTTGGGCTGAGCTTTGGTCGGTCAAATCTCTAATGAATGCTTATCACATGGCGCTAAGGCACATGCATATCGTTTGGTCTCATCGTTTGTATAGCGAACAAAACATTATAATTTGCGGAACCTCCGAGAACTTCTCTATATTGCACAACCATGAGAAACCTTAAAAATGCAGAGGCAAAAACGCATGGGGATTCCATATTATTTCTAAATTACTGGCAATTTTTTTATTTTATGTCAATAATTAAGAAAAATAACGATTCTGATGGCGCATGATCGCTACCCAGACAGCCTACAACTATCGACGAATCCACCACCGATGCGGCAAACAACTGCTGATCTTGATAAGTTTATACGCGGACAAAGGAAAGGAGCGTAGGAAGATGACACGTGAAGTCTCTGGATATACGACGTGATGTGTTGAGCAAAATGCCGAGGAAGAAGCACCTCGTCTGATCGAGAATGAGTCCACCAATATGGAGATTCCAAAATTGCTTCTGATATCCGTGCCGATATTTCTTGAAGCTGAGGCAAAATTACTATTTGCTAATATGTTTTGTGTGTAATAAGATCAGCACAAACAGAAATGTTACAAAAATAACTGGGAAACTTCTGGATAAATGCAGAAGCTTTCAGAAACGTAAAAATTATGAAAGAAGAGTAGAAGCAGTTGCACAATTCGAAATAATGGAGGAAAAAGAATTTGTGGCTAAAGGAAATACATGTAAGTTTCAGAAATGTGAATATAGAGTCCTTATATTTAGTTCGGAATATGTGAATATGGAGATTCATAAACTAATGCAGGAATATATAATTACACACAAGTTGTAAAAAAGCAAGCCTCAAATAGTTGAACCATAGAAACATAATTGTTATTGTAAATATTAATTAAATAAATTTAATTCAAAGTCATGCATTTCTGGAAACAAACATTACTAACATAACGCATTAGATGCCTGAAATTTAATCTGAAATTATTCCTGAACAGCACAATATATATACACTAGATTTCATGATTTAAAAATGAAAAAAGACGAAAGAAAATTCATGCCGGAATAATTTTCGAGCCGACTATAAAACTAAAACCATTATTGATGAACGATACCAGCCAATAAAGAATTTTCTTTGTCCAAGTATAGCATTTGCCGCCACATTATCTTGTCCCAGCCGCGAATTGCGTTAATTTCCACAAATTTACTTCTACAAACTCCACAAGTTCTAAATTGTAATGATTGTAATGTATTCAGCATTTAGGGAGTTCTTCAACGCGCAATATGTAGTGATCCTGCTAGTGAATTTGAACCCCAATAGAGGTACACTGCATTATTTTCAGCTTTGCTCCTTAATATTGATATCGCAATATTAAGAAGCAAAGCTGAAAATAATGCAGTGTACCTCTATTGGGGTACACTGCACTATACTATACTATATACTATACTATACTATATACTATACTATACTATATACTATACTATACTATATACTATACTATACTATATACTATACTATACTATATACTATACTATACTATATACTATACTATACTATATACTATACTATACTATATACTATACTATACTATATACTATACTATACTATATACTATACTATACTATATACTATACTATACTATATACTCTATGTTATATTTTGTTGAAGCCAATTTTGTTACTTAGCATTATAGCTGAGCGCTGTAAAATTTCGAAAGCGTTACAGTTATCGTGAAAAGCGGTTAGAATTAGAGTTTAATTTTTTTATCTACCCTATGTTTAATCATGATTTTCTTCAAACTCCGAACCGGGATTTGAATAGGAATTCTTTGTTAAAGTTTTACTTGAATGAGCCAATTTCATAGTTATACTACTTTAGTGTTGGAATGAGCAACGGTATTTAACATGACATTATTCAGAATAAGGATAAGGGGGATTTAAGATAGCGTGATTTTCAAATCATCATGATACAGTGTAACACTGACTTAAGCTGCATTTTTTCCTAAAATGTGTCTGAGCTCAGCGAAGTTAGCATTAAATATTGAAGATATTCACGCTGAGCTGCAATTCTCGGACGGAATTGGCGTCATCGTAAGTAATCCGCTTACTGAAAATCTGGCAGAGCGATTGCCTGCTGCTAATACATTCGTCTCAATCTTTTATGTCTCACTCACTTGTAAGGGGTGAAGAACCTGCAGAATAAATTCGAAGTAGAAAATTATCACAAAGACATTTAAGCGAATTCCGGTATTTCGGAAATGGACGCAGATTTTTAATGTTGGTTCTAAACTGACGGAAGTTCGTAATAGAATTCTTATACATTGTTCTATGCTTGTTACACTTCGTGGTTCAATTTGCAAGAAAGTTTCAAATTAAATTACCATTATAATATCGAGCTATTTGTATTTTCCCATTCGTAATTTACTCTTTTACAATATAGGAGTTGTGCTTTAAAATAGCCTACGGTTGAATATTTCTTCTGCCATTACATGCAATTTTGTTGCGTGCAAAAAAGTCGTCGAGTCAATATAATAAAGACTTATTATACTTAGCCTTATACTTAAGACTTATTACATTTAGCTTAGAAAACACTTCAATGTTCGCTTCATTGTTAACAAGTAGACGTGATGGATCTGAGGTCTCTACATGCGTGCCTCGAGAGCGCGCTATCATGACTCCAATTGAGCGTAAAAGACGAACAATTTCCGGAGAAATTAAACTTCAGTTGCTTGCAATATCTTGTTGCCATTTTATTTTACAGTTATAAGATTATATCGAGAAAGACGAACAATTTCAGGAGAAAATTAAAATGGTACCTATAAATTATATGAATGCTTATGAGGTGTTGATAGCCGCCGCGATAGCGCAGGCACGTCGCATGGGTCGGCGCTGGCGTGGGGAGCGTTTCTCGAGGGAGGAAGGCGTCAGGTGGGGAATGTTTGTGTGTCTGTAGGGGACACTACCCTTCGTTTGAAGGGATGAGTGTGTACACTCGGGGACATTACACGCCATTTGAAGGGATCAGTGGTGAGCGTGTGCCTATAAGGGACACTACCCTTCGGTTGAAGGGATGAGTGTGTACACTCGGGGACATTACGCGCCATTTGAAGGGATCAGTGGTGAGCGTGTGCCTATAAGGGACACTACCCTTCGGTTGAAGGGATGAGTGTGAATACTCCGGGACATTACACGCCATTTGAAGGGATCAGTGGTGATCGTGTGCCTATACGGGACATTACCCTTCGGTTGAAGGGATGATTGGTGAACGACTGTGTGAATACTCAAGGACATTACACGCCATTTAAAGGCTCAGAGGTGTGGAGGTGACACTAAATGTCATTTGATCTAATGACGAGTGTAACTATGCCTACAATCTGGGACACTTTACGTTATTTCAAAGGATGGCGCACTGTATTGTATACTAATTAAATTATGTATAGAACAAAACCCAGTCTAGATAATAGTTACGCGCCATAAGACGAGTTTCACAATTCAAAAGTCATTTGTGCCTCCGCTGATGTTAACGTATGAAGAATAGTTAAAGATGGAAGTGTTGTTGATGTCTTATTACGAGAGAGTTTAATTTCTTGCTTCATGCAAAGCCCCTGCCATATAAAATTGACATGGAAATTAATTATAGCTACTTGAGACATGGTATACAATCGCACACAGCTAAGGAAAAATTTTAATTTTGAATTTAAGCGGAATTAAGGAAAGATCTGAAAATTAAAACTTCTCATTCAACCATCCTGGTTTAAATTAAACCTAATGAATGCTTAATTTAAGAAAATTACTTTAATCTAAGACCGACAATGAATTTGTGATCGCCGAAGATATTTTTTTTGGAATTTGACATGGATATTTAAATGCATCGTTCCTGCGACTGCAACAACGAGGAAGAAGCGAGCGCATGGGCAGCCAGCAAGACTTATGCTTCTGTTGTTCTTCTGCACATCGTAGTACGTCGACGAGGTATTCCTATTAACTTATATGAAATAAATCACACAGTATCATTAATTACATAATTGAAAAACTTACAGGGCATTCGTACGTGGACTTTTATTATATTGATTCAGTTTCTGTCGAGTCTGTGATATTCGCAAAAAATGATTAAAAAATTGATTAGGCATCTGTTGGATGCTTTATCGTAATGCCCATTAAAATATGACGCTTTAATATATCCGTATGAATGAGGATGTAAGCAGATTTAATTTGGATCTGCTTGAATTTTGCATTAATTATTAATATAAGAAATATTGTTCAAAATTGGTGGAATTTCAATTAAATTTCAAAATATTTTTGTAATATTCTTGCAAGGAAAATTCTCATGGAAACTCTCTACCTCGAATTGAATATTGCCCCACTTCGAACCGCGTTTGAATGAGCTAAAGAAAGGGAAGGTTGAGAGCACTCGGTGCTCTTCGGGTCTTTAAGTCTGAAGTTTTATTTGCCTAGCCCTGGTGTCACTAACGAAAAACTCATTCGTGCGAAAAGAGGAGCAGTATCGTCTTCCACTTATCACTGATAGTAAAACACGAGCGCCAGTCGTCGCTTGCTTACTGAGAACTTAAGCATTAGGATCCTGTTCTTCGAGGAAGGTTGTAGTATTTAATAGCTTTCTTTGGAGGACATAGGGTCTACAGCTATCTGCAGGGTAAACGGTGAATGTGAATGACGACCTTCGTGGCAGTTTTTGGAACATTTGACCTTTATTTGTATCTTTTTGAGAGTTGAAAGTGCATGTCCAGATGACAAGCATTGCTAGCAGCATGGCTGGAAGTAGTGGAGGTTCTAATTAAGCTGTTTAATTGCTCTAAAGGCTATGCGTGGTGATTATGGCTTACATTCGTTCTAGTGTCGGAGTTGACCACACAGAGCGCTCTTTACGGAAAAGTTGCGTCACATTACAGTTGGAAATCATCGGTGATTTATCGCTGGCCACTCGTCGGCTGATAGATGGCCACCTATAACTATTCTTCAGGATTGTGGTTGGAATACACTGGTGTGGTCGCGTCCAGACCGTGATGACTTCTGCCATTTGTCATCATTGCCAACCGCCTGGGGTGTTCTCTGTTGGCCGCTTTAATACTGAAGCAGATCACCACATCGCCGTCACCACTTAACAAACACATTGCCGCTATCTTCCCTGCATCACAACATCGCAGTCACCACTTAACAAACACATTGCCACTATCTTCCCTGCATCACAACATCGCAGTCACCACTTATCAAACACATTGCCACTATCTTCCCTGCATCACAACATCGCAGTCATCACTTAACAAACACATTGCCACTATCTTCCCTGCATCACAACATCGCAGTCATCACTTATCAAACACATTGCCACTATCTTCCCTGCATCACAACATCGCAGTCATCACTTATCAAACACATTGCCGCTATCTTCCCTTCATCACAACATCGCAATCATCACTTAACAAACACATTGCCGCTATCTTCCCTGCATCACCACATCATCGTCATCACTTATCAAACACATTGCCACTATCTTCCCTTCATCACAACATAGCAGTCATCACTTGTCACACCCCTCGCATCACATGTTTAACGTGTTCACCACAATTCTCTAATATTGATGCCGGGCTTCAGAAAATATTCCCTTTAAGTCAAGCTCAATATTGTGGAGTAATTTAAACGCATTTACACGAGTGTATATAACCAGCTTAGTGAATGTTAAAAATTGTTATGAAAGTTTACGGTTTGGGAAACTATAAATGCAAATACATTTATTAATCATGCACTACTTTATGCCTTAAAATGTATGCACTTATTTTGTCTGCAATAATCGTTGCTTTAATTGCACCAGTTTTTAGCAAAGACTCAACGTTATAATTAAATACTGAGCACTAATTTTTATCGGTGGAAAATTTTTACATTAGATCTGAATCATTAATACAATTCCTTAACGAAGAAAAATGCAAGATGTTTAATATGTAGCATATTTTTAAAATATACTGTAATAAATATACTAGAAATATTCACTTGGTACTTCCTGTACATTATGAAGCCACTAATTCTAAGATTACTCGTTATTCTCAACATCACTGCTAACATGAAATCGTAATTGATGCTAATTAGGATAAAATACTTTTAATATGTGCACATAAATTCATATGTGTTCTTGGCTTGTTCATTGTTCAATGTTAATCGAAATTGACGGTAAAACGAGAGACGCGTCACACGGATAACTCTTTTTGAGACGTACATACTGTATGTATAAGGCAAATATGTATATATATATATTTGCCTTATATATTATATCATATATATTATTATATATACCTTTCACATAAGTAATAATATCACTCGTTTGCTTGAATCGCAAATTCACTAAAAACTTAATAGCGAAGAAAACTCCACAAAAGTTCATAGTATCTTTAAAGAAAACGTTTCGGAGTCCAGCTCCATCGTCAGTTCGAAAATTCTAGAACACAGAATCGCCGTCACCACTTATCCAACACATTGCCGCTATCTTCCCTACATCACAACATCGCAGTCACCACTTATCAAACACATTGCCGCTATCTTCCCTGCATCACAACATCGTCGTCATCACTTATCAAACACATTGCCGCTATCTTCCCTGCATCACAACATCGCAGTCACCACTTATCAAACACATTGCCGCTATCTTCCCTACATCACAACATCGCCGTCATCACTTAACAAACACATTGCCGCTATCTTCCCTGCATCACAACATCGCCGTCACCACTTAACAAACACATTGCCGCTATCTTCCCTGCATCGCAACATCGCAGTCACCAATCATCACACCCCTCGCATCACATCTTTAACTTGTTCACCACAATTCTCTAACATTAATGCCAGGCTCAGAAATATTCCCTTTCCATCGCTCTCAATTGTGGAGTAATTTAAACGCATTGACATGAGTGTATATGGCCAGCTAAGTGATTATTGAATAATGATATGAAAGTCCATGGTTATTGAAACAATAAACGCAAATACATTTAGTAATCATGCACTGCTTTATGCCTTGAAATGCATGCACTTGTCTGAGGGGATCGTCTGCAATAATCGTTAAATGCATCGTTTTTTAGCAAAGACTATTGACGTCATAATTGAACATTGTATTCGTTGTGCACGAATTTTTATCGGTTGAAAATTTTTATATTAGATCAAATCATTAATTTAATTCTTTAACGAAGAAATATAGAAGATATTTAATACATAGTATATTTCTATAATATACTATAATAGATATAGTAGAAATTTGCTAGCAATGTTAATCCAAATTGACGATAAAATGAGAGTAGCATCACACGGATAACTTTTTTGTTACATATAAGGCAAAAATTGAAACAACGGCATGAATTCGTTATAAAAATCGTATAGCTCATCTAGTTAGCGGAACACAGTTGACTAAAGAACATTAATGTAATATAATGTAATACAATGGCGGCATTACCTGCGCCTTTGCCTGAGTGACATCTTATAAAGTTGGTCATTAAAACAAAGGCCGTTATTAAGTGAGTTGCCTTCGTAATTGGCGCTTCAAAAGAGAAAGCAAAAATAACATAATATAATAATATATTTTATCACTGCATCAAAGTCAGATAAAAATTTTCCCTCTTGACTTGGGCTTGAGACTCGTTCATTTACAAGCTGCAATGGCGAGACGTAGCAATAGAAAATTTGATTTTTTTCCGAGACCTCGATCAATGTTACTCCAGTAGATGAAAAAAGATCCTCTAGATTAGAGTTTCTCCCCTAGACTAAAGACAACTCCAGCTCTAGGCTGGAACTCTTATATCCATTTTGGAAACTCTATCAGGTTGAAACTTCTCAGATATAATTTAACTCTTCCATTAGAATGGAACTCCACCACTAGAATAAAAATGAGTATAAATTAGTAAAAGTAAATAATTGCTTTTTAATTTTCCGCCCAATTTAATTTTAGTAATTATGGATCTGTTAATCAATGTTCTCCTGGAAAATCGAGGCATGTAAATAATAGCGATCAACGTTTCTCGGTACATTACGGTTGAGATGCTTCATAGGCATAAGATGATACAAAAACATAATTGATAGTGTAACCCTTTATCGTCCAATGCGAAACATATGTCGTACAAATAATAGAGCATCATTTAACTAACTTGTGAACTTGATCAAGGGGAAAAGGGTTATTTAAAGTTTGGGACAAAGTCGTGACTGTTTCGCTAACCTCGGTGCAAAGCTTCTAAGTTTGCACTCACGTTCATAACGGCTTCAGATTATGGCTTGATTGTTGACAATGACTTGCAACTTCTTATTTCATACAAAAAATGTGATATACTTCTCACAAAAAATATGCCATGAAGAAAAATTTAATAAGTCAAATCCTTTCCAAGAAAAGTCGGCAAATACAGTGCATGGGTTTAGCTTAAGAAGTCGATGCGCGAAACATTTAGAAGTCGATGCGCGAAACATTTTATAAAAATTTTTACATGCCGCATTTTTTGTAATACTTTTGATGAGTCATTCAAACATTTAAATTCTGGATTTATTTTATTTTCGCTCGATCACATGCAAATTAGTTGCGAGAGCGACGTTAAATATAAGAAGATGGACGATATTTGGCGAATGCAGTGGATAGTTGGAACATAGTAACTCCTACAACAAAGAAATTTACTTAAAATAACTTAGTAATATAAGATTTTATAGAGCATTAGTCATTTTTGTTAAATAAATTAAACGAAAATTTGTTTTATCAAAGGAAACATATGAAGTTTGACAGAATAATTTTTTGCTATCAATTATGTGGATGAAATACTGTGGGAATTTGGCAACCACGAGGACAAAATTTGACAAAGACAATTTGTTGTGTTTGTTTTTTGTTTGTTGTTAGAAATTATTTTAGCTTGTGTATATGCAAGTCATGGGCTGGCGCCATCCGGTTTTGACCTCTATGACATAAAATTGAAGTCAATTCTATGAACGGAGTTGTTGGCTTTTCGTTATGGAACTTCGTCATTGTAATATGATTGAATTTTTCATTATATGAATAATGAATAATTAATCCATAGAACTTTTGTTTTGAAACGTTCTCCAGATTTTTTTCAAGCTGACTTGCCGTACCGCTTTAGCTGGTCACAAATTATTATTAACAGCAATTAGTATTGAAATAAGAAATTATATCGCGTTGTATTAAATCTTTAGCAGGGATTTGCAGAGTTACTCTTGGTCATCAAATGAAAATGTCCTCCAACTATCATTAAAATTTCAGAGCAAAATATTTAATTAAAGTTTCGAACGGTCGGGCAATAATTAACATAGATGTTGGTAGTAATAAAGAACGGAAAATAACACTGACGTTGGAAGCAATAAAGAGAAGAAAATTGAGATTTGTTAAGTAGCGAAATTCTGCTCCATATGCTGTAGTTGGGAACAATTGGGACTTTATTGCTCGGATGATGCCAGCCAATTACGAACAAGTTAACATTTAGCAGTGGAGCAAAACATATTAAGCTTAAATGGACTCGAGAGATTTAGTCTAAATAGTTCTGACAAAAACAAGACTTTCTTGTTAATGGTACGAGGCTGTTGTGATGGCTTCCATAACTTGTGCATAATGAGATGACCTTTGCGAAGCTGCAGGAGAATCAAGAGGCGGTTACTTTCGTTTATGGTAGGCTATTGGATTAGGGCTTTAAAGGTTTATATCAGTGAAAATGTTAGCAAGCTTAAGGGAGGGCATCAAATAGTCTAAGTACGGTAAATGAATAAGAGTGTGTAACCGACTATCGTATTGTTATTGTTATATGGGAAACCCAGTTCACCGCTGGTTGTTCTAAAAATTAGGCTGGCCGTTGTAAATTTACCTTTAATAAACAACTGTCATTTTAGGCCATAGTTAGCACTGGCTGACTCATCAGCGGTTATAGATCATATTTACGCCGGCCACTCAAACCGCGCCGATGATGTAAAAGTAGCAGAGCAGACGGGGTGGTCTGCAGCCCCAGACGCTAGTGACACACGAGAATTAGTCTGGCACTCGTCTGCACTTAAGGCGCGGTGCGGCGCTAGGCTTCGGGTGGTCTGCAATCTCTTCGTTAAAATCTCATCAAGAGTTTGCTTAGCGACCTGGTCGGCAGCCCACTTATATTTATAAGCTCTTGGACTTATAGATATATTCTTATGTGTAGGATAGGTCTGCCCTTCATGCAAACTTATTTCTCTGGAAAGTAATCATAGTTTAGTTTTACTAAAAAACTAGTTGGTTAACTCCTTGTGGTTTCTTAATTATCCAATAAAAAGAGAATCTCTCTGTAAATGAATAGATTTATGACTACTCAAATGTATGTGCCGAAGTTTACAGTTATGTGAAAATATTAAAGATTATATGGATTGTCTGTCGGAGCGTTGCGATGATTTTTTTACTCATGAGATACATTCAGGTACATATAGAGGAACGAGAACTGTATGGATACACGAAATTTACACTGTATGCAGGCCACGAAATATACACGTCTCTTTAACTAAAGAAAAATGTAAATATAGTTGAGTACATTTCAGAGCTTTTTTGATCGAAATTTAAAGATTGGTTATGATCTGGCTGGATAGAAACTCGGTTCACAATTCTTGATTTACACAATAGTGGGCAATTGAATTCAGCTATTAAGATTTTTTTTTTGTATTATTATTGACCAGTGATTGCCTTACGTGCTTCAAAACAGCAATAATAATCGATGTTGCATTAGTTGTGATCAATTTTCATACCTCGTTATGTGCTTTATGAAAAGTAGTTGTGAATTCATTTCGAATCAAACGAGATTAAATTGACCAATCTATTTATTCCATGACACATTGGGGTACGATTGATGACATATTTAAGTATCCAGTGAACTATAAAGAATACCAACATTTACAATTCTAAGCATCTCTTGATAACCTGAAGTATGAATTTTACGCATAATTATTCTATTCTAGTTAAATTTCAATTTTGATCACAATAATGTAGACTAATTAATGAAGAACTTGCTTTTTATAGTTGTATGGAAAAATATAAAATATTCATACAGAAAATAGTACCCAAAATAATGAATGAAAAACCATCACTGAAATTCAATTTATTAGTTTTGATGATTATGTAAACACACACACACAAATTTCTCGTTGTTTTATATTAAAAAATGAAAGATATTCCCACAAACAAAGAAGGAACATTTTTACAATCGAATTTAGTGATTTCCAAATTATTATTGGCACCATTGACAATGATTGGGAGATTATTTTCCATGTTATGTCATATATTGGGGGCAAAGAATGGTCTTCATTTGAATACGATGATTAAAGACAATAATTAACTCTAATGCACAGCACAGCTCACCGCAATGGACATCCAAGAAAAAAATCTTGAATGCAAAAAACTTGCAACATTTTTTTTGCAGCACATGTCCAACATGTTAACGAGGCTACAAAAATCACTTTACAATGAGAATTCTGCTTGAGAGAAACGGCTTAAAGCTCGTGTATCTCATTAGTTGTATTGAGCGGGAGGCGAGCTTTATTTTGGCACCTCATTAATATTGCTCGCTCATTAGACAACGGCTCGTTAAAAATGCAGACTCTGCACCGTGGAAACTATTTCAGTAAATAATATAGCAGCTCAGGGATGTAGAAATCGTATGCTTCTTATTTGAAGTCGTTACTGGCTTATGGCTGGCCACTCATTGGCTGATGGTTATAGCCGTACGTTATGATACACAGATAATTTTCAATTGGATCTAGAACTGTTTATTGCCTCTAATGCCGGCGCTCAGCAATCCAATTCTCACAGACGATACTTAGATAAAGGTAAAAAATAATCGGAAGCCATTCAATGACCTTCTGGCGCCATGCATCACGCAGACATCCATTCAATTTAGCGTCAGATAAATCCTGCAGCCTTCGATGATGTTGGATGATCTTATCTGTGCAAATTTAATATTTTCCACTGTATGCAAACTGGTAATCTATATTTAAGTAATACATTTTCTAACTTTATTCAAGCTGCGAAGTTATACACATAATCAATACTCATGATCTGCACATCGTGAATAATTACTGATGCTGGCGTATCACCGACACTCCATAACTGCAGCGAGGGTTGATTTAGCGCTGCTGTGTGCGGTCCAATTCTTACTTACGATCATCGTTGAACTTGCGAATAGATGAAGAACTTACGAATATCACTCGTGCAATCATGGCTTACGATCATCGTTGAATTTACGAATAGATGAGGATCACTCCTGCAATCATGGCTTACGATCATCGTTGAATTTACGAATAGAATCCTGCAATCATGGCTTACGACTTACGGTGAACGTATGAACAACATCCAATTAATAGAAGTTAACATTTAATGTTTCAAGGTTCGATGAAACAATTTCCAAAATGAGTTATAGATCAGGGAGGATAAGTGGTTTCAGGATGAATAGATTTCACATTGAATCGGCCAATGCATGACCATGTGATGATCATTATTAATGCGGTTCCCGTTTGTTATGTTGGATACGCAACTTGTGTCGTAAGCAAGTGAGGGGAGATGAGGGAACGAAGCAAGTATTTTTGAATCCAACATCCCAGCCTTCAAGCATACACAGTAACTAAATAGTCCTTCTTGAAAATTCAACTTGAATTACTTGCTAGCTTGACTTGAATTACTTGCTAGCTTGACTTAAATTACTTGCTAGCGTTGAGTCCATAGTTGACCAGAAATTAATCCTATCAGAATGTCACTGTAAAAATTCGAAATCATACGATCATATTTGAATCTTTACAACAGTAATAATTTGAAATTATTTAACCTGGAACTGCAGTTATAGTTAGCGGTTAAAAATTTCTCCCATTAAAAACTCATCTCTCTGAAAGAATGGTTGAAATACGTTTGAACGCCTCTGATCCACCTATTATATTGATAGTTAGATTCTACATTCACTGGGTATCCTGAAAGATTATCCTTCCAGGAAATCATCTGTTGCTTGTTTGCGGTCACTCAGCAGCAAGTGGAGAGCTTTTTTTCGTCTATCATTCAATAAATGCGACAGGTACAATCAACTGAGAATGCCGTAGCCCCGCAGCCTGGGGCAGTTCGGTATCAGTCACTGCTTGTTTTAATGTCTTCATACGGGAGGCTGAAGCAGTAGCCCTGTCATCTGGAGCCATCACTGCTGAAGCTTCACTCGCCAGCCTTCTATTAAGTGTTTACGAAGAAAGTTACAATTGACTCCTTCACGTCATTGCATAATTGATGTTAATGACATTTAATTAAATATACCTTAAATATAAGTTTTAGTAGAATTCGTAAGTAATTTTGATTAGATGCTTAAGAACACGTGCGATTCTGTAGGACTACAACAATAGTTCTGGATTTTAGAATAATGGTCAGAATAATGAAAGTGAAGTGATGTATAGCCAAGAATTATTGCGTCGTAGAGCAGCTCTGTGATCAGCATCGGCGTCTCGTGGTCAGTCATCCCTGTTACGCCAATGATTTTCAGTGAGGTAGCTTCTCTCTAGAAGTTGCTCGGTAACACGGCAAACAAAAATTAATCTTATTAAGTGCACCAAATTTCCTTGGAAGACAATAAAAAAGAAACTCTTAACACACACAACCCCTCACAGGCAATAGCCAAAAATTCAGCGCTGGAAGTATCCCTCGGATGGATCGATATAAACTGGAATAGATATAAATCGGTATATATTATTTCGTCTTGAAAGATATTAATGGCTTGAGTGAAACATATGTAAGACTGCTCGATACTTCATCAGGTATGCTGGCATAGTTATCGTGCTCTTAAAGTTGTAAACCATTTGATGGGATAAATACTGTACATGAAAAAATACGATTCCTGCGAAAGTGAAGGTTGCTCTTTGGAATATATATTGCACGAAATTTTTCATTTTCCAATGAATTTCTATATCTAGTAATTTTGAGATTGAAGAAAGAATTTGCTATAATTTCTGATATAACCTGATTAAAAGGATAAATAAATTAATTATTCAATAAAATTAATGCACAATTAGGCTAAAATGGACTACGATACAAAATATATCAATATTTTTGCTATAATATTGCGAGCAAAAGTATCAGTCAAACGATTAGCATTTAAAAAATTATTCTAAATTCTATTTATCTAAATTCTATTTCTAAATTAGCATTTAGATTGTTTTTCTTCAGCTCATCGCAATGAATCTAATATATGTTTTTTTTCTGTGATTGAACATTTAGCTAAAGAAAGACTCTAAAATAACAAACGAAATACTCTAAAAAATAACAGTGCCCAACAGATCTGATAAGCGTGACAATTAAAAAAATATAGAAATTCTCTCAGTTGCAAGCTCAGTAATTCAGTAAGCTCACATATAATGAATGTTTCCGAATTGGAAATATTTTTCATAGCTTTTTTGCTTGACGAAACCCGTGTTTTTTCATACCCAGGATTATTATTACACAGAGAACTCGAAATTAGTATAAGACGGCGAAATAAAAACTTGAAGGATTACTTGGGAACGATCTAAAGGAGAAAATCCTTGAGGACGCGTTTAAGATATTAACGAACCTTTTCCACGTTAACGGACATGATTATTAAGGGACTATTATGAATGAAATTAAAAAAATTATATATATGGATGTTTAAATGACGACTTCTCGGTTTTGGCGAAATTTTTATGTTCAATAATAATTAGGTTTTGACGAGTATTTATCGTATTATGTACACTATGTTTACAGAATATTTACTTACCTTGCTTACGTATCTTCGCTGTACACTAATTGTAAAATTTCTCGGTGACATCAGTAAAGTCCAGCACAATGACTGCCTGTGAGAATAATAATGGCAACCGCGCTGGCTACTGGCCGCCTGTAAACATTATTCCGCGATTTACAAGCTGCCTTGGACTCCTGATGGGCAAACGGACATTTTTTATGAAGAAGTTTAACTCAAATTCCGCTAAGCCGTGTCTCTGAGGGAGCCAGTCTGCGTTAACTCCTCATATTTTATTGATAAGGAGAACCAGAGTGTTCTTTCTTTGTTAAGAACTCGGCACGGGTTGATGGTCTTGAGAATTGTCATACATTTTTAGAACAAAGTGAATGTCTCGGTTTTGGAGGCCGTTCGATAAGTAGAGGGATGGATTCTATGCCCTTTATGCTAATGAGTTGTTTCAATTAGTTGAATTGAGAGTAATTGCTACCTAGCGAGCTTAAGTGTTTCGGAAGACCTGACGCTAATAATATGCACAGCATCCAATTAGCTACCAGCTAAAATAATATATTCTATGATGTGGTAGGCGACGGTCGTCTCACTTGGAGACTGCAGCAGACGGTAACTCTTGTATTCTCTCAGTTCGAAATAAGCTTTCGCAAATATTTACCTGGTTGAAAAAGTTTTTCAGGCCAAATGAATTATTCTATTGGCCCTTGGGGAATGTTTTTAAATGGAAATAGGTTTAATCTTATGTTTAACTTTTGATCCAGCTACTCTAAGGTGCAGCAGTCAAGCATGTGCCCTTTGGTATTTGGATTAGTTGTATTTAAGTTTTTATACATTCTGAATGTAGCATCTTTTTGCTATATCTTCTCTGTCAAACTATCCATTCAATACAATGACTCTAAATATCAAATAGATAAAATTATTATAACCATGTAACTGCTACATATTGAGAATACTGTTAATAATACTGATACATATTAATAATATGTAACGGTGATTCTGCCTGTCTAGCATACAGCTAACTGTTTTAGCATACAGCTAACTGAGGTTTTATTGTTTGATATTCATCACCAATCTCCAATAACACTCAAGCACTTCTAATTTACCAAATGCAATTTGTTTCCAAAAATGCATATTATTATGTATCAGGTTCAATATTTTCATGAGGTGTTTACAAATATATTAATAGAGACCCGGAGACATCGTCCCGTAGATCACAATAGAGAGTTTTTTTTATTTTATTTCACGCATTTGCTATTGACAGCGGACAAAGAAAACAAGAGTCTTGTCGATGCGATGAAAGCTCAATAGTAAATAATTTCAGTATTTTCTTTCATCGTCTTGGATGACAGTATTGGAAAGGTCAACAATAACGACTCACTTAACCATTTTAAGGAGAATAAAACATAACTTGTTTTTCTCACAACTGTATAATTAAATTTTACAGAATAGTTTGGCGCGTAAATTATACAGAATTGTTAGGCGCGAAAATTAAACAGAACAGGTAGGCGCATAAATTTTACTGAATAGTAATTAAGGCGTGTAAATTTTACGGAATAGTTAGGTGCGTAAATTATACAGAATAGATAAGCAACCCATCCATACAAAACGTATGGTATTTTAATCAACATTGTCACAATGATCACTAATGGGTTTAGTTTACCCTACTCTACAATTGAATTAATTTTTCTTGTTGTTAAATTTTTAATATAACAATGACGCGTTTGTTATTCAAGTAAGTCCTCACCTTCGTTCACATGTTGTACAGTTGCGCTTACTTTATCCCTGTTGACCTGCAATTCTGTAGGCCAGAATCTGTATCGTTAAATTTGGTCCCGCGTCTTCCGATTCCTTGACCGTGTATGACTCGCTTATGATGAATGCATGAACGTCAACAAACTTATGTGTAAAACTTTTTCAGGGAGAATTCAGCCCGATTATCGCCAACGCATCAGCCTCGGAAATTCAAATAAACATATTTGATTTTTTCGACATATCAAGCGACCAGCATCAACGCCCTACTGGCAATTATAGGCTCATGAGGGAATGGAATATAAGTCAATGTTACCATATCAGCAAGTCATAAACATTATTTCTGTGAGTAAATCAATCGGTTCAACTTTAAATATTAAAAAAGACGTTAGCCTGTTCGTGCATGAGTCAAGGTTCTTGATTCTCTTCATCGTAGAACTAACGACAACCCAAGCATTTCGAGTATCGAGACATAGAGCCACGGTATGATAAGGCGTTGAATTTGTTTTTTGATGTCATATAAGTTTGTTTCCGTTTCTTTTATTTTTCTCTTATTTCCGAATAGATATGTGGCAACAACATAAAATAGAAATATATCAAACTCTCATGGCAGCGAGCTCCTATGACGCCAGGAATCAAGGAAAAGTTGATTTAGTTCACCTGCATTCTGCGCACAAAATTTGATCGACAGTTGTATTATTATTTACTTTACTGCATTTTCATTAATAATTCTACATTGCTGTTTGTTTATAAGGATGATTTTTGGAAAATGCAGCAGCCACAAAATAACACTGAAAGACTTTTAGTGCAATAGTATGAAAAAATTGGAGGAGACTTTGGTTATTGTAACTTAATTTATTGCCTTATTTTTATTTATTTACCGTTATCTTGAGGAGCAAAATCCTCGAAGTTTATAAAGGATATTCAAGCACGACCTCAACACTGTGACAGCGAGAATAATTCAGTTGATTTAAGGGACAAAATGAATAACTTCTAGTTATGGAATCATCTCGAGGAAGCTTCACTAAATCGAACCTAATACTCGACTAAATTGACGCAGGTCGTCTTTGACGCTCGAGATAACATCAGTCAATAGTTTTAAAAATTAGCTTAGGTCATCTTTGGAACAAAAAGCCATCAAAATTATTCAATGGAAAATAAATAATTAAAAATTGAAGATGACAAATAATGTAGTCACTTATGTAGCCGCGCATTTCTCGAACGGAGAAATGCGCGAAAAAAAACAAAGAATATAAATTAAAAATTATCAAATGAAATAATATTGAATTAACAAAATTATAGCGTTGAGCTGGTAAATATAAAGAAAATGAGCTTCAAAACAAACAGTTCCATCGGCATGGGATGGCAATTATAAAAAAATTAGCATCAACACCATCAGTTCCATCGGCACGTGCTGGTAAATGTAAAGAAAATGAGCTTGAACGTCAACAGTTCAATCGGTATGGGATGGTAAACACAAAAAAAAATGAGCTTCAACACCAACAGTTCCATCGGCACGTGATGGTAAATATAAAAAAATGAGCTTCAACACCAACAGCCCTATTGGCACGTGATGGTATATATAAAGAAAAGGAGCTTCAACACCCACAGTTCTATCGGTGTGGGATGGTAAATATAAAAAAAATGAGCTTCAACACCAGCAGTTCTACAAGCCAGTGTTGGAAAATATAAAAGAACTTGAAGTTGAGTGCGAGCTGCCGTTGAGGCATCGAGAGGCTGCAAGTAATGATCCTGCGAGCCAAAAAGGGGGTTGTCGATTTCGGTCTGGTGGCGTGTAATGAGTTGTGTAGAAGTTTGTTGAATTATTGCCAGATATACACATAATATTCCGCAGTATGTTATGTTACGCTGAATTAGAAAGTCATTAATCTTCATAGGAGTTATCATACAGGGACATGAACAGCAATGTGTTACAAAATTGCTGCATATACAACATCACAGAGATATTTTAGTGATCATATAAATCAACGCAAGAAATTAAATTCTGAAATTGCCCCAACATTCCCAGATTAATTGTAACACCAAAAGGCGTATTATAAACTCTCAGGAAACGCTTAGTTTGAAATTAAAAATTAAACCAAGTTACATTGTTGGAAACGATCTCAACGTACATTAGCAGCAACTCTATAGGATCTTAACAATACAACAAAATACTAATGCTCATTTCAGTGCGAACCCAAGCAAGCAACTTAACTACTCCTCGCGTTCCAAAAAAATAGCACAGTTTTAGTAAATTTCACGATGTATTTGGATGAAATGAACAATATGCAACGTGAAACTGATATCAATCATCTATTTTTTACTAATATCAGTAGGTGAACGAGTTACTTCTATTTTATGTTTCGCCTAGAAAGAAAAGGGATCGATTGAAAGTTGAATTTTCATATGAGTTTTCACACTTCAGCAGGACGCGGAGAGCGAACATTTTATGACACTTTATTACGATAGATTCTTAATAGCGAGAAGACGTAGCAAATCTGCTGAATCTAACCATGGGTCTGAGGGAGGCGATAGCGGCCTGTGCTGGTACTAAAACATCCCTAAGGAGGTGTTAGCGCTCCTCCTAAAGCCTTCAGTCCTGGCGCTTCAAAGCTACAAAATTGAACAACTTTATTTTCGGTCGCTTTAATGTTGGAGCGGACAAGGGAAGGCGACGCTGTCTGTTCTTGTTAGCGAAGTTTTATGAAGAAACTTGAGTGGCTCGCCACAATGCACTGAGATGACCTGATGAAACTGACCGCAGCGCAGAGGCAGCCCCGACCCAAATTTTTCTTTCAGAATATGGATATGTGTGAAGCTCTATAGCTGGTACCGTCGTCGCAGCGCCGAAAATTGCATAGCTAGATATTTTTTTGAACAGGAGTAGCTAAATCTGGACAAATCGGTAGAGCCATGATAGTGTACTAAAGAAAGCATGACATTCGCTGAGTATTTCTAATCGATATTTGATAGCAATGCAGTTATAAATAATGCAATATGGCAGGATTAATTCAGTCAAGCAGCAAAATTCCTGTTAAAATATCTTAATATCTTAGATCTCAAAGACTGATCGGCGGTGGCAGCCGAAAGTATTAACTCAGGCAGCGTTAACTAAAGCCAAAATCAAAACTGATTATATATCCTTGATGTCGATCACTATGCATCATCACTCTCATCATCACTATTTACATCACTCTCATCATCACCTGGAAATATGAACCGCTAATTCAATTTTTAAATTCGATGTAATATGCCATCGTGGTAATCATTAGATACTGTAAATGTAATGCTTGCTACAGATAATCTCCCATGCACCCCGCAATGTTGATACCTTTGGGGCCAAAAGGTATCATGGATGCCGAAATTTTGATGAGAGTATGGCGTGCTTCGAGGCGCCAAGCACGACGCCTGCTTCACTTGGACTTGCGGTGACCGCTTCTCATGAAATGATTTAGGGTAAAAAATAAAGATTTTTTAAACTCTTTAATAAGTTCAAACCATGCACAGAGGTTGATTTCGGTGTTTGTGATCACAAAGAGACCCATGCAAAGCTATGTTTTGCATCTTGGTTTAACCACACATCAAAAAATATTGAGAATAATAGTGTTTCAGCACCGGTAAATTTTTTGTCGTTCAGTTTACATAGATATCTCTCCAACGAGTAATGAAGCTAAGGGCCCTGCAGGTTCCATCATAAATCAGTAATTACTTATGATAAATAAAGATTTATAGAGTGGATAACATCGTGTTAACGTTCAACTGCCGCCACTTTTAGCTCATTATTTGTAATCGAGGCAATAGCTCAAGGCTCGTTTACTTTCAATACATTCCGTAAATTTTGCTAAAAGTTTCTCAAGAAGTCTGGAGAAAACGATGTTTGCTTTAGGGTATGTGCTAGACTACATACCGTTGGCCTTCAAATTAAGTCTACTCTTAAATCAAGAACGTTAATTTCTTTACAAAATCTTCCAGGTACAGAGATTAATGAGCTTAAATATTTAGAATTGATCAATAAATTTTCGAGAATACATATTCTTCATGTGAAATATGGTACGCGGCAAAATTAATGAGCAAATTCTCCACGGCATAGAAAATCAGAAGCCCTCCTCAGCAGCGCTGCCAGCTGCTCATTATTTGAACTAGTTAATGCGTCTATAGGAATTTTTAATGAGAATCTGTTAAGCACTGAGATAGGAGACTGTGATATATGAGTTATATCAATCTTTTTGAAGCAGCCTTGTTCATTATTGGAAATTATTCAGATCGAAAATATTCGATCCACTACATTATTCAGGACAGGGAACTTTAATAACATAAAAATGTTATGAAATTGATATTGTGAAGCGATGAGTTAGGCTACATAAATTGACATTTCTCTGTAATGCTGAATGTTATTTCAACTTGCTGTATCCTAGTGTCAATGAACGCTTTACTCATAAATTTATCACGCAGCACATACATCCACTTCTTTAAATCTCAGGTACAATGGTTCACGCATTGTGTGTAGTGCATGCGGTCAAGCTTTATCTGCCACTGAAGTGACTTAACGACATTACGGTTAAGTCTTTGTTATTTGTTAATTAATGGCGGGAGTTGCACATCAAACGCGTGCAGTAGAGCGCCTGCATCAGGGTTTAAGTAGATCACCAGTAGCAACGTTTAGTAGATCACCAGTGACAATGTTTAGTATATCACGAGCAGCAACGTTTAGTAGATCACTTACAGCGCACAATAACTTCGGATTAAGCAAGTACAGTAGATTTAAAAAATTATATGGAATTTATTAAAAAAATTTTTGCTTGAATATAACTTTTTTGTATGCTTTTCCTTTGACGTTCCCAGTTTCCCAATACAAAGTATTGACGTTGGCAGTTTTCCAGTTCATATAATAATAGTTTTTTTTGCATGAATGATCGAGTCAGACAATGAATAGACATAGTTTAATAATTGCGACAAAATTAAGGATTTAATAAATCAAAAACCTATTTGACAACAACATTACTCTTTAGTTTGCAAAAATACTAATTTAAAAATTTTTTGAAACTAATTTAACCAAATTAAAAATAATGGTTGGAATTCAACTGAAATGACAAATTATTGATGGAGGTAGCTCATTGGTTCCAGAAAAGTAAGGTTCGATTGAGTTTAGGCATAGAAAAACCCCCCTATGAATGGCCGATGATGGGCCATCTTAGATCAAGCTTTGTTTATTAATAAAGTACAAGGCATCAGCTGGGAAACGAAGAGTTTCTTAACGACGCCGTTATCGGGCCACATCAGACAGGTTGCGTCGGTACCTAAATTAATGACCACTTAATTCGGTGCACAATCTCTGCTTATGGCGCCTGGGCGGCCGCGCGTTATGATCGAATTATCTCCAGAAAATTAGGAAAATTTAATAAGCGATGGCCTTTTGAAGGCTAATAGTCGGCCTACCTTGACGCTCAACTAATTTCGTCGCTCGTGGACTCTTCATCAAAAAGAAAATCTTCATTTACAGGGGCTTTCACATGGCCAACCTTGGGACACCGATATAATTTTTTTAGGACATATAAGTGCTTCAAATTATTGCAAGATGTTCATTAGCAGCGTATAACGCGCTATATATTAAGCGAATTACTCCTGCTCGAGATTAATATTGGTCTGTAAACACAATGAAATACGCGATAACTGCCAGTTAGCTAACAATTACTGCATTTGCAGTGGTGCTACGCAGCTCAAACTGTCGAATTAACTCAGGAAAAAAAGACTGCTCAAACTGCAGCAGACTTGAGTTTCAGAGATCCTTACATGTTTACTTGAGTCTTGTGATCTCAATGACGAGTAATGCGTTACTGGTAACCGTAGAAGTTAACGAGGATTACTCTTAATCGATATAATAAAAGTGAGAGTAAGCCATGTGATAGTCTTCACTTTTTGTGCATGTTTACGCTGCCTCAGTCTTCATTTTAGAAACACTTTCATGAATACAGAATTGGATTTAATCGTTGTTCGATAGTGTGGTAGATGTAATGAAACGACGTTAAAGTTATTTTCTTTCTTAAAAGCATGCAAGATAATCGTGGTGGCCGATGCAAGGTTATAAGATCTGGTGATAGTTAACCTTGAATTAATTAACAATATATTTTATTCAGTTCATTATTTTGACTAAACAAATTATGAAATGCAAATAGAGACCATGCAGATTCTGGAACGCTGAATCAAATTTTTGTATGCGCAAATATTATGCGGGCAAAAAATATTCATGCCAAAAAGTATAAGAAATTACAATCAAGTTTTCTATACATGTTCTTTTACAGCACTTATAGATTTACACCATAATGTTGCTTACCACGTGTTCATGTATTCCTGGCATATCAAGCGACTTTAAAAATGATTAGAATTAAATGTATATTTTCTTGTCTTTACATCTCCTCGTCCCTTTATTCATCTCTCAATTAATCCATGCGGGATGATTTAAGAACAGCAAAGCATCGAATATCGATGGTCCGGTTATGATCTTCGTTTAATTTCAGCACAGACCGTCAGCAATAGGCTATCAAAGTAATAAACACCAACAAAAAATAAAACCCGTAAATAAAACTCGTAATCCAGCTAAACAACAGAAACACATTCAAGAGTCTTGGAAAATCAAGAACGGCGACCAGCAGCCATATTTAGAGGGCCAGACATAATCCGCTTAAAGCGCTAAACTCTTGAACAGGCCGTGCTGCTAAAGTGTATTGGTAACCCAATAGGCTTATAGTGCGAGGAGGGTAGGGGTTACTTCGATGTTATCTAGGGCTTGCACACCTACGCTCGGCCTATCCCGGATACTTGTACTTCTAGTGATCATAGTTGCATAAATGTGATACATTGTAACTCTTGCACGAAGTTGCACTTGGAAGTGAAATGATATTCCTTTGTCATGTCAGGTGTAGGCACAGCTTATAATGGATGCTAGGTTCCTATGTCGCCAGCGTGAACTAAATTAAATTTTTTAAATGTAATTCTTCTATAAATCGCAGGAATCATTGTCTTGTGGTGATACGACTCAGGATCTCGGCCTTACTTTCACCTTTAAGATTGTCGAATTCTTATAACTTGAAGGGAGATTGTCGTATTGCAGATTATAATTTGATAAGAGATTGTTGCATTACAGTTAATAATACGGCTAAGAACTGTTATATTATAATGCCGATCATTTAGGACGAAGTATAATTTGATATGATCTTCTTTTAGCTTCGAAGCTCAACCCGTTTACACAGTAGTAACTAAAATAATTAAGTTAAGGAATCCAACAACCTAAGCAGTAACTTCACTAATAGAAACCAGACCAGCAATTTTATCTTTCTCTCCGGTTAGGATTAGCTTGAAACCTTATCTGCTAAAATGGCGCTACTCTGCCAGACGTGCTATCTCTAACCTCTCCCGTCGATTGTTATCGAAAGTTACAGAGTTTCCCGAGGGTCGAGTCATAGACACGAGCTTTGGACGCGTTACAGTTCGTGGTGCGACATCTCTTCGTATTGTGACTCTGGACAACACTCTGCCAAAACGGGCCTATAAGTATCCTCCTAACAATGGTCAGGTTACTTAATTTCTCCAGGCTGAAATTAAAGTTTAGAATATCACGTGAATGAAATTTCTCGAAACATTATATATGAAAGCAAATACTTTCATATTTTTCATTAGTTTCGGCCAATACTAATCACTGAAATTGATCACTGGTGGCTATTTGAAGTGCGTTAATGGGCTGATTTTAATGCATTCCAAGTTATTTGCTCAGTGGAAAGAGAACTTTCATCGCCCCCGCAGTAGTAACATTTTACCAGGCTTAATAACCTGTGAGCAGATCTATTTCTTAATGTTCGTCACTCATTTATATTTAAACCAATCTAATTACTTACTTAAAACTGTTCAAAGACCACTGAAGCCTTTCTTAGGTGTGAAATGCCAATTTTCCTCCTGGTGTTATGTCAAACGACTGATGACATCAAAACAACACCAGCAGATTTCAGCGGAAATAAATTTGTTTATCGATCATAACGACCTGGCAGGGTTCACGCGAGATCTCATGTTTAGTTTCAAATTCTTTGTCAGTTATCAGTCTCCAATTTATTTTAGATATTACAGGATAATATACGTATGTAAAATATGCAAACGCCTTTTTATGTGCTTTGATAGTTTGGATACACTGAGTCCCAAGAATATGTTTAGAAGATAATAAATGAAGTAATAATAAAAGGAACAACTTACAGTACATTTTAAATATAGTGGGTGAAAAATCTGTTCAGAATAATTAAAATCAAAAAAAAGCTATCATGATGAAGTTATCGAAACATTCAATATCTGTTTATTTTGTGAAAAGAGAGCTTTCATTACTGCCTTATTCATTAGCCGTCATTTAATAACTCATGCTTAATGTTTTTGCAAAATAATATCTTTTGTACCATCATGAAGAGAAAGTCTTATTTTCTAAATGCTGAAATTTGCACTAAATTACTGCCAGCTGATAATATCGAAACATTAACGTTTTATCTTATGGAATCGTAAGAAGAAATAAACTTTGAGTAGTCATGATATACAATTTTTTTGCTTCAGAAATTCCACTAAAAATTTGATGCCTTCGTCTCGACTCACGAAAGCCCGGGGCGTACAAGACGGGGCCAGCGGGCGGCTCGCCCTCTCTTATCAACGAGTATTTTATGTTGTTCCGAACCATCGCAATTCAGCATGATAGTTTGCTTCGTTCTGCTAATAATGAATGTGTTCGAGGCGATAAATGGTTTCAACGCCTCGATCTTATCTATAATTACTTTGAGCTACCCTGCGAAGCTCACATCTATACGCCTTGTGGTGCTGTAATTCTTTTGTTAGCACAGCTTTAATAATGGCTCTGGTAGAAGCCACACGGAGGGTGTTACTTCACATGCTTGCCCGGACATTTAATGTGACGGGGAATGACGCTTCCAATATTATGTGCAGGGGAATGTGAGGAGGGATTTGTCCTCAACTTAGTGAATGCAACCTTATAGCCTTTTTAAAGATATGATTGCAATTAAATTTTTTGACTCGCTCTACATTTTGGGAACAAAAATACTTCATTGGCAATTTCAATTTGAATATGCATTGTTTCAATTAATGGAAAGCACGTTAATACGTTGCGTTGTAACCTGGCAGTTTCCCAAACAACATCCGGGGTATGCGTAGCTTCTGCCCAAGACTCGTTTCAGTTGAATTAAAGTTAATTGATCCTCAAACAGCTCTAACGATTTTAACGGTCTGCCTAGTAATTCTTTAATTTATACTAAAATGTATTTTACGTTTTTCTGTTGCAGTCAATCTGAGTTGTTCTTGAACACTTGAAGTTAACCGTAACAGTTAACACTGTTCTTGAACACTTGAAGTTAACCGTAACAAGTTTATTACATTTCACTCGAAAGTCCGTCGAAAATTTTCCCAGTTAATTTTAACCGTTGCGGTTCGTGGAGAAGACTGCCCGAGTCTTAGCCCAAACGACTCATGAAATTTTTCTAGTGTGCATTTGATTGCAGTCAATTGGCAGCACGTTTAAACATTTAGCAGAAACGTGCGCGATTAGAAGAACATTACCTTGATATCTGACGAGTTCGGCCATTAGGTAGCGTTTAGTGCGCCTGAGACGCTCAGTTCAGCGCGCCCCAGCGTCCCGATTGCAGGGCCGGCGAGGTGCTGCAAACAACGCCTCATCACGGCGCGATCATCCCAATAAATAGAATGAAAATAAAAAAATCCTGTGTCATGATTGTGGCAATCAAATTTCTTGTGTCATGATTGTGGCAATCAAATCTCCTGTGTCATGATTGTGGCAATCAAATTTTGTGTGCCATGATTGTAACAATCAAATTTCTCGTGCCATGCTTGTAGCAATCAAATTTCGTGTGCGTGATTGTAGTAATAAAATTTCCTGTGTCGTGATTGCAGCAATCAAATTTCCGGTGTCATGATTGCAGCAATAAAATTTCCTGTGCCATGATTGCAGCAATAAAATTTCCTAGTCATGATTGCAGCAATCAAATTTCCTGTGTCATGATTGCAGCAATCAAATTTCCTGTGGCATGATTGCAGCAATCAAATTCTTAGTCTCAGTTCGAATAGTACGAGAAGTAGAAGAGTTTAATATTTTTTTTATCTTTCAATCCCACGATAATGCTTAAGAAAGTAGCCAGTTCTGAGCACATTTTAGTGATCACATTTTAAGTGTCAGTTTGCAATAGTCAAGAAGCACACAAGTTTCATTTAAAGACGATAGATATAATCCCAGGTTAATCTGATAAAATTTACTCAGTTTAAAGGCATTTTAGTGATGATATTTCTAGTCTTAGTTCGAATACTGTATATATGGCACTAAATGCACAAGAGTTTTGTCGTTATCAGAACGTACACGTTTTTACTGCAATGCATCAGTTCGTGCAATAGAAGCCCTTTAGTTCCGCCTGAACAACGTTCCACTGACATTTTTTCCAAAATATTCGTTTATTTTCAGGAATTTTTTTACAACAATTTTTTGTGTTTTTGAACATTCCAGTATCTCATGGAAGGATGTTGAAAAATCAAGTCAATAAGTTCAAACCTACAATTTATAAATCCCAAAAATGAAACGCTTGAAAATCTGAAGGCCTGAGCGTTCGGTCTGTCAAATTCAACAATTGACGGGTAAAATTCTATTTCGAAGAAAATTTTCAGATTTCGACGTTTTCAGATGGAGAAATTTTAGGAATTGAAGCCTTTTCAAAGGGTCTTAATTAACAATCAAAAACTATAAATAATTTAAATGTTTCACATGGTTCATAAAAATAGTCAATTTGGAACATCTTCTGTAAGGTCTGGTGCCCATCCCGTGATAGAAAACCGCAGCGGCAGTTGTGGTACTACGTACGTTCATCATTATTTTTTATAAGACTATTTTCAGTGCATTTAGTGCAGGAATTATGTCTTTTCATTTTGTATTTATATTTGAGCAAAATATTGAAATTTTTACTGCCTGCATGACTCTAGTTCGGTTCCAAAAGCATTAAATAAAATCAATACTTATTTGCACAATTTGTTCTATCAGAATTCGCCATTTACCAAAAAGACTAATTTTGCTCGCTCCTGCGAGCGAAAATAAACTTTTTACTTCCCTTGTGTTCAGCTATAAAAGCTGTCGACACCAAACGCTGCCGAAGACGTAAGTGCCGAGCATTTTTGGCCACATCATTGCGCCATCTTGACGAGAAACGTCATAACTTCATAAGCTTGCGGAGTATTTGAAGTTAATACATGTGATGTTCTCTTGTCATCACCGACGAGTTGAGAATCTAATAAATGAGCTAATATCTCTTAATTACACCAGGATAAAACAGCGTAATTTTTTTTATCGAAGATAAAACAGCGTAATTTTTTTTGTCGTTATGAAGAAGAACATTGTAGTGGTGGTAATATTTTCTGGTTATATCTAATTAATTTGCAACGTTCGCTACATGACGGTGAAAATATTGTGAAATCGGCTTCATGGCTTCTTAAATTGTTTTATAAATAAATTAAAAGATTTCCTCAACACATTCAATTTATTGTCAAATATTCTCGCCATAACTGCGTGAACAATTTTTTTATTAGATATTATCAAAACCCTGAATCTTTGTAATACATTAAACTTTTGCACGAACTATTACAACGTGAACACGTACAGCGGCCAGTGAAAATTTAGGTTTCCTAGCGAAGCCTATCAGCATGATAACTTATCAATTTAGAGTTTAGGTCTTCATCTCTCTAGTAGCGGAAGCATAGTGTCTTTCAAACTAGTTATGCAACAGACGCATACATATTAAAAATATCAGTGTTTAATAATATGTAAACATCAAGCTCCTTGTTTAAATATGTAAAAAAAACGTGTGGTAGTCGTGTGCTTGCCATGTTTGGATGTGAGGTATTTGGCCCTAAGATTTGATTTGCATCATTAAGCAGTTAAAAATGATTCGACTTCTGTATCGGTCATATAAAAGGCGTCTAGTTCGCTATAAATGTTGTGATGAAGAAAGCGCGACTAACGTAACGGCCTGCGAACAAAGGCGTTGAGTGCTATACTATAGATACAAATTAAAAATTATAGCTGGTTTGTTGGCGGCCACTTATCGGTACGTGGACGGCCAATCGTAATTAGTTTGTGTAATTAAATTGCGATGCCTTAAATGGGTAGTAAAAGTGTTGCAATACAGCCATGCAATCATTGCAGGTCTACATGAATGAGAGGCTTAAGTCATATACTTAAACCTCTTGCCCTCGTCTGTCGATGCATGATGTCTATAAATTCACAAATGTATTACTCGATACAAGAAAAAATTTCGTGAAGTATTCATGTAAGGCCAACATTGAGTATTGTTAAGGAAGTATTCATTCGTGTGATCGGCCAAATGAGTAAATATTATATCTAACCACTAGGCTTGAATGATAATTTCAATTTAGAGTAAGGCATACTTTATAATTCTTATAATAAAGAGCAAGACAAATAACCTAATGAAAAAAATTTGTGATCCGTTGTTAGCAATCGGTCGCACTTCCACAATAATTCAGAGACTCTAATAATGAATTGCCTACATATATACTCACTGCATTCGATGACGCATTCGCTATTCCTACTTTACAGCGCAATTATTATCACCACTTATAAATAAAATAAATACGTTACACCTGGAATTATTTACACTTATTATCACATTAAAGTCGAGCGGTATTCGCTAGCCCTAGTCTACTGCGTAAATTATCGCCATTAATTTGTGGCCACTCATTCCTGGCATGACTTCCTCGGTGCCAGCTGCCTTGGCTTCCTCTATATTAAGGCGCTCTTAAAAGACTTGCGTTAAGGCGTGAACGCCTCCTAGCCTTCGTCTTTATTGCTTTCATCGATCAAGCGACGTGACCGCAACTACCCAACGGACTCCACTGTGTGGCTTTTGTTCTTAATGTTCCATATGAAATACAAGCAAAATTTGGCTATTATTTTGGTCATAGAACCTCTTGTGTTTTATTTGCACATGTTGCGCTACGCACTAAGTCAAATGATCGATTTTGAAATTAGTAATTAAGATGTAGAAATTAGAATATTCTCAATACTAAATTACATTACAAAATCGTATTAGTATATTAAATTTATTACATTCACTAAATGCAGAGCATTCAAATATTCAAACCGCAGTCGTTACTGTCATTTGTACTCTGATTGTGCATTTTTTCAAGTTATACTTCAATAGTCGAAAAGTACTTCAATAACAACTAATTAAATACTAGATTTAAAAGTGAACTAAAATGAATTACTGCCGTACTGCATGATTCCGATTATTCATTCATTAGTGCAATTACTCAGATAATAAGGAAGAAATATAATTTAAATTCAATACTCGACCACCAACACATATTTTTCGTCAACTAAAGTCACGAATTCTATCACCAGGCCTCCAATTGAATAGTTGCAGTTTAATCAATTTAGAGAAGATCGAGTGCTGACGAGGGCGCGGGTACACCTGGTGTAGCGGGTCACGCTTGGTGGGCGCGTGGCGTGACGGGCACGTGCCCCGGGTGGGGTATGGGCTGTCTCTTATACACATCTAGATGTGTATAAGAGACAGNCCACAACTGCACGAGAAAATTACTTTTTGATTAGATGTTATAGAATCCCAGAATTTTCATAATGCATTAAACTTTTGGCAGTAACTATTACAATGTAAACACGTGCCGCGAAAAGCAAAAATTGAGGTTTCTAACGAAGCCTATCAGCGTAATAACTTATCAATTTAGGGTTTAGGTCTTCATCTCTATAACAGTGAGAGCATAGTTACTTTCAGACTAGTTATGCAACACACGCATACATATTAAAAATATCAGTGTTTAATAATATGTAAATATCAAGCTCCTTGTTTAAATATGTAAAAAAACGTATGGTAGTCGTGTGCTTGCCATGTTTGGATGTGAGGTATTTGGCCGTAAGATTTGATTTGCATCATTAAGCAGTTAAAAATGATTCGACTTCTGTATCGGACATATAAAAGGCGTCTAGTTCGCTATAAATGTTGTGATGAAGAAAGCGCGTCTAACGTAACGGCCTGCGAACAAAGGCGTTGAGTGCTATACTATAGATACAAATTAAAAATTATAGCTGGTTTGTTGGCGGCCACTTATCGGTACGTGGACGGCCAATCGTAATTAGTTTGTGCAATTAAATTGCGATGCCTTAAATGGGTAGTAAAAGTGTTGCAATACAGCCATGCAATCATTGCAGGTCTACATGAATGAGAGGCTTGAGTCATACACTTAAACCTCTGGCCTTCGTCTGTCGATGCATGATGTGTATAAATTCACAAATGTATTACTCGATACAAGAAAAAATTTCGTGAAGTATTCATGATGGCCAACATTAAATACGTGAGTATACTTAACCACTATGTTTGAATGCTAATTTCAGTTTGAGTAAAGCATGCATTATAATTCTCATAATAAGGAGCAAGACAAATAACCTAATGACCAAATTTTGTAATCCGTTGTTAGCAATCGCTCGTACTTCCACAATTATTAAGCGACTTTATTAATTAATTGCCTATAAATATACTCACTGCATTCGATGACGCATTCGCTATTCCTACTTTACAGCGCAATTATTATCACCACTTATAAATAAAATAAATACGTTACACCTG
>NW_025941881.1:0-2564 GCF_000764305.2 Hyalella azteca
CATATTTTAGGCACAATGCTTGTTGATTGAAAAGGCAATGCAGAAAAGTGGGTTTTAAGAATCCTCCAATCTCACAAGCTGTTGTAATTTGGCCGACCAAACCCTTCTTTGTCCCAGACATATTCTTTCCAATTCCAAGACATATTCTTTTCCAATAAATATTCTTTCCATCAATTGTCACACTGCACTTGTTTCCATTCCAGGTTTTATTTTCATCGTTTTACTTACTCCATTGAAGATGAAGGATCCAGTTGTTGTGGTGTGCATGCTATGAACTGATGCTAATTCTTGGAACTCATCTAATTCACTATCAACGCCATTAACACCTAAGAGCTGAGAAGTATCACAAACATCAGTTGATACATCCAACGCGAGAGAATACCAACAAAATCTTTTTGTTTTTTCCTTTTTTTGCTGAATTATGTCACCTCCTGAATCTTCAATTCTATGAGCAACAGTATTTGACCCAAGACTTATCATTTTGAAGAGGTTTCTTTTTCTGGACATGCCTCTCCTGCTGCTTCCACTATACAATCTTTTGTTATACTACTATCTGTGAAAGGTTTTCCTTTTTTAGCCAACACATAGGCAACTTTGTAATTGGCTCTAGTTGAAGTTTTATTTTTAGATTTTTCTTACTGAAAACACCTTGTTCAGAATGCAGACTGTGCTGAAATGAGTCAAACTTTTTAATGCATTCTGCTCCTGTGATCGAAAATAACTTGAGCCGTGTTAGGTTCATAGTGTTGATAAATATTGTATTCCTTCAGAACAACAATACTGTCTCTACATATGAGGAATACAGTTTTATCATTTATAAACTAAAAAACAATGCTGTCTATAAACTGAAAAATCAGCGTTGGAACACATCCATGCGACGACATTTCTTCTTGCTTCGAGTCACCGACATGTGGAACAGCCTCCCTGATAGCATCATTGACACTCCGAGTATGAACATCTTTAAAAACAGACTAGACAAAGCTATGCAGGAGCATATGTTCAGTCTTAAAATGTCTAGCAAATCACGGACCAGGCAATAAGTCCAGCAGCTATCTCAATCAATCGTCAGCTATGGAAAGATTGGGTTCCAATGGCCAGATCCCTTGTGAATCGAGTCACGAAAAGTTCAAGAATTGGCAACAGGCCATGGGCCTATTTCTTCAATGCCGACACTTCTATTCTATTTACCATCACAAAAAAGTACTTTATCTTCCATTCATCATCAAACTGACGGCACTCACTGTCTACTTCTCTTTTCTTTGTCTTCTCCATATCTTAAAAAATAAGGGTAAAATAAATGGAATAAATTATACAGGAAAAAAATGCTTGTATGTGGTGTTAAAAAGTATAGTACCGTAAAAGGGGATAACTTAAACTACTTTTTTTTAAATAATGCCATTTTTTACTAGCTAAATTAAACTTAAATTGAAACATGCAATACCGTATACAGGTCTATACTCTAGGTTCACTCACCATAAATTGTTGGCACCTGCCTCTCATTGTTTTGATGTAATTTAAAAAAAGTGATGGTCTTTGTTACCCCAGCTCTTGGGGTATCTTAGACTGGGTGGTAAAATCAATTACCTATATTTTTTGGTAAAATAACTCCAGGTTTTGGTGCATTGTAGTAGAACTTTTCTAGTTACATATGCAAATGACAAATTTGAGGAAAGTGTCATAGTTTGCAAATTGCAGGGCGCAGCCCCCGAATGGGGGAACTGAGACCACCTAATGTCAGCCATGACAGGGTAATATTGACTGGCTTGAAAATTAAGTTGATCTACCATATATAAGACTCTGTTGAGTCTGAGACATAAGAAAAAACATTAATAGGTACATCCAACATAAAATGTTATATATGGTAATTTTAAATTAATTTCCAAGCCGATCTATGTTACCCCATCAGGGTTAACATTAGGTGGTCTAAGATCCCCCATTCGGGGGGTGGTGCCCCCCATTTGCAAACTATGACACTTTCCTTAACTTTGTCATTTGCATATGTAACTAGAAGAGTTATACTACAATGCACCAAAACCTGGAGTTATTTTACCTACAAATAAAAAAATTGGAGGGGATTCTATAACAGGCTTTAAATAATAGCTCTTTTTTGTGGGTCATATTTTCATTTTTTAACCTATTAGATATGCATAATTTTTTCATCTTTCTATTGTGTTACATAGCCTCCGTACCTATTAGGCCTTTAATGCCCATTGACAAAATTTTTCTATGTCAAATTGTTTTTGAGTTTTGGGGATTTTTGTTAAAAAAACTAAAATTGGTCTAAGTTACCCCGGGAGTCCAAGTAACCTCCTTTTACGGTATATTATTATAAAGTGGTAAATATTATGGCAACAGCTTTTGTTGATAAACTTAATTGTTACCGTAAAATGGGGTTACTTTGACCATGGGGTAACTTTGACCACTTTTCGTTTTTTTAACAAAAACCCTCAAAACTCAAAAAATATTCGACATAGAAAAATTTTGTCAATGGCCATCAAAGGCCTAATACTGAGGCTACGTAACACAATAGAAAGATTTAAAAAGTTTGCATATCTAATAGGTTA
>NW_025941881.1:2997-34368 GCF_000764305.2 Hyalella azteca
GGTACTCTTCCAAAATCTTACTTTTCACACTTTTTTCAGGGATTTTCTAGAGGTAGTAAATATATGATTTCTTAACTTGTTTTATGCTACATTGACAGAAAAATGTTTAACTTTAAACCACTATTTTACGTTTTATAATACTATGATTAGTTTAGCTGCAACATTTTTACAAAATTTGGGACGACTGTCCTGATTTACCCTGGCCGTCCCTTATTACCCCCAGGTTGCATACTGCTCAAGGAAAGCCTGGAAAGTCATGGAATTTGATTTTTCATTTTCGAGGCCTGGAAAGTCATTGGATTTCATTTCATGTCATGAAAAGCCATGGAATAAAAGGCGTTTTAACTTCCCTCAATAATGTTGATGTTAGTTACACTTACATGGAGGAGTGCAGCCAAGCACCACCAATTTTGTGCACCAATAAGCCCTGATCGAACACATTGGATCTCTCTGGACATCCACCAATCAGCCGTGAATGAAACCTGCTATCCAGAGCTGACCCTTAACATCATTCTGTTTTGAATATTTTGAGCTCTACACCCCTCACTGCCGGCTGTTTCTCCTAAAGGCTGATTGGTCTGATTCAATTGATTCATGCTGGACATCTACCAATCAGCCATGAATGAAACCTGCTATCCAGAGCTGACCCTTGACATCATTCTGCTTTGAATATTTTTAGTTCTACACCCCTCACCGCCGGCTGTTTCTCCTAAAGGCTGATTGGTCTAATTCAATTGATTCATTCTGTCTGGTTACTTTCGGTTGCCTATACGATTGCCCAGAATTGTTGAAGTCTACGTTCCAAAAGGCAGGAATCATGATGTTCCATTACATCCAGGGCAGTGATGGTCATTGGCAGGTAACCCTTACATGACCAGGACCGCGTTAAAAAGACAGCTTGCAGACAAGAAGGCAAGTGCACTGCAAGTTCTCACTTTCAAGACATGAGCATTGGACTTCATGCAGGCTGTAGTCCAAAAACTACTGGACAAGAGCTCTATCAGGTATGGCCTTGGTAGGAACCTGAGATGGCTGGTGCCAAAAGTCTTCATCAAGAAGAACTGTAAGGAAGCCAACAAGACACAGTTGAAGAACTGTCTCACTTTGCTGGTTGATGCCAAGAGATTCCCTAATACAGATGTGGATGGTGTTGTGTAATGAGATGTGCAACTTTAGAGATGAATCACAACATTGCAGTGAACTGAATGCACAGTTTCAAGCATTTTTAACATCTGATTGACTGGACACTTTTTGGCATGCTGTTCTGTCAAAGAGCACCTACGAGAAGCTCTGGAATGTACTGTAGATGCTCATGCTCCTGTCTCATGGGCAAGCCACGGTTGAATATAGGGTTTTCATTCAACAAGGAAATCTTGACGCACAACATGGAAGAGTGAATGGTGGTTGTCCTGCGTTCTGTGGTTGATCATGTTGCACATGGTGGCCTGGACAAGATGACCATCACCGAGAAGATGCTGCTTGCAGCTGGCAGGGCCAAAACAGCCTACAATATTTTTGCAGAAGAGAAAGAGCAGAATGTGAAGGCCCAGAAAACCCGGGAGAGGAATGCTTTGTTGGATGAGCTAAATGAAATAAAGAAGAAGAAAAGGTGTACAGAGGAGGGCATCAAGGCGCTTGAGCAAGCAGCAGATAAATATGCAGAAGCATTGGAGAGAAAGGGGGATTTGAAAATTAGTTCAACGCCATGAGGCGATCTTTAACGCCATGAGGTGATCTTTAAAAACAAAGCAACAGGAGCTAGACACTGTTGAACTGAACATTAAAGAAAAAGTTGATGAAAAAGCTGCCAGTTGAATGTTAGGGTAGTGGTGTTGAAGAGTGTTCTAAACTGTTTTGACAATATCATGTACAATTTGGTGTGCATTACTCAATATTTGTTGTGATTTGACACTTGAACCAGGGTGGGCTTGATTTTCAGATAAGTCATTTTTGTTCCTCTGTGTCTGCCTGCTCTATGCATTTACGCGTTTGCTATTTATCAACTGTAGGAGATGATAGAATATGCACGGTTAGTCTTTCAGTCATGCTTAACCTCCCATATACAAGTATTGGAAAATTATATTGATGGTCATGGAGAGTCATGGAAAAGTCAAGAAATTTTTCTTTTTCTAAATACCAGTACACACCCTGTACCCCTTTTGACTGTATATATTTATGGATTAAGTTAACAAGTTAATCTTGCTCATCCAACTATAAATATCCGTAATTAACTTCACTTCTTTTCTTATGATTTGCAAAAGTAAGAAAATAAGGGCCTTTGAAGGTTACTGCTGAAATTAGGTCTATCATTAAAATGGAACATCTGAAGCTCACACTCTCCAGGAGTTATTTCTAGATTCTATGTTATCTATTGTAATGTCCTAATTCACTATTAATGAATATTAGGAAGCAAGACTAATCAACCAAATTTTAGCAGAAGTTGATTCAGCCCAATGGGGATGTTATGGTCTGTATCAAGTGTCTCACTATCAAGCACATAAATAATCTAGAGTGGTGATCGAAAATATAATCTAGAATTATCTCAAACTATCAAACACCTAAACGATCTAGAGTGGTGCATGATTCAATGCTGCACTCAAAGTTTGCTACATGGGACTCTTTGAACTCTAAATAATGCCAGTGTACTTCAAACAAACTTGTTCTTTCTCTAATATCCAAAAATATCTTCATAGAATGATCACTGACACTTGAGTTGCTTTAAATTACTACTTGGACATTATTACTATCAAACAATTTTGAATCAAAAATATGCTTCAGTTTAACTTGAATCCTGCAGAATTTAATCAGTATCATGAATGCTCCTCTTCATAAAATAAACATGTACATAAAATAAAGATGTACATAACACTGCTCCTCTTCAAAAAATGAAGAGGAACAGTGTTATAGTGCACAATGTCTCTGATGATGCAGTCAACAGCAGCTGGCATGCTGAACTGAGCACCCAAATGTCTTCTGAATCTTTCAAAGTGTAGTCTGATGGTGAGCTGCAATTTATGGGATGTACAAATTGCTTACAATTGTATAAAACTGCAAAAAACATTCACGTGAAGAGTTAATTACAGTTACCTAGTTTATTAACATGATGATATGGGTTAATTGTGTAAATGTCTCATGTTCAAGTTTATTCATGATGTTGATCTATGTCAATTTATTCAGCTACAGAGACCAGTGGCTCATCTCCCCCCCTAGAAATGGAGGCAGTTTACATCAAGGAGGAGCCTAAAGATAGAGGAGAGGACATAGCTGTGAAGGAGGAGCCAATTGACAATAATGAAAATGAGGTAATTTGCATTAATAAAATATCATGCGTAATATTCACATATCAATATTTGTCCCCTGGGAATTGGTTCTCAGCTTGGGCAATGAAGCACCTAAAGCTTGAGGAATTTTATTCCTTAAATTTGTGTGAGGCTACATAAAGTTTGAAGCTGGTAATTTGTGTTTGGCTTTGGTACATTCAAGCTGTAGACTTGAATATAATAACATAAAATTCTCATTTTCTTCTAGGAACTATTGCATTGCTTTATATGCGCAACCATCTTTTCTTTCCTATGTATTAATTGTGTATTGTTGTAATTTAGTCAAAAGTAATTCTGTTCCTTACTGATTGTGTTTACCAGTGAGCAAGTAAGGATCTTGTCATTAAAAAGAATCTATTTATTATTTGATGATCAGCAGTGCATTGAAATACGAGTTCTGTGACTATGCCAGCCAGTGAAGTAATGCCCAAAATTTCACATGGGGCGGCAAATGCTGCTTGCACAAAAAAAGCAACTATATTTACCCGTAAACTCAGCAGACATACAAAATGTACACTGCTATTCACTCATGACAGATTTTATGAAAATTAGATGAGAAATTCATTGTACATCTGTAAGATTGGAGACACTGGATTCTTTGGAAGTGTTGTCTTTAAAAAGTAATTTTTAAACGTATATTATTTGTTTGTTTGTCTGTCTGTCTGCTACAAATCTTATAATCGATATTTAACACACTTCTACCTGTCCAATCAATCTGAAATTTGGCACACTTGCGTAAAGTTGGAGACAATACATGAATCAATTGACAGAATAAACAATTTTATAAATTTATAAAAAATTTCTCATTATTTAAAAAAAATTAAAAATAAATTTCATGCTACAAATCCTATAATCCATATATGACACAATTTGACCTGTCCAGTTGATCTGAAATTTTGCACAATTGCGTAGTCAGACAATGCATGAATCAATTGACAGAAAAATAATTTTAAAAATTCACAAAATTTTGATTTAAAAAAATTGGAAAATAATTTTTTTTCAGTATTTGAAAATAAAATTAGATATTCATTGTACATGTATAACATCCAAGATACTGGATTGTTCAGAAGTGTAAGTTTAAAAAGTAGTTTTTAAATGCATATTATTATTGGGAAACACATATCTTTTCAGGTTCAACGATGAGTGCAGGTGACAATAAAAAGCTTAGTATAGCTGTAGAAAAACATCCTGCAGTATGGGATACGGCCTGCAGTGACTACATGGACAAGATTAAGAGAGTCCATGCATGGAAGACCATATGCAAAGAGGTTACGGAAAATTATGCAGAAATTGGAGATGACAGAGCAAAAAATGACATTGCTGAGTAGAAGTATTTGCAGATCATATTTACTTGTTTTGCCATGACACTGATCCACTGTTGCTTGCAAAATAATTTTCAAACATATCTCTGTTGCGGTTAGCTCCTCTTCCTCCTTGTTGGCGACCAATATTCGCAACAGTTTGTGATTCGTTGCTATTACTGTTGTCATGAACTCCGTGTCCATCTTTGTTCAAACGAAATTTTGCAGCACGCAACAGGCTTTCATTATTATTATAAGCCACAGTAAGTGGACGATGGAAAATCCTCCATTTGTTGGACAATATACCAAACTTACAATCTATGTACCTCCTTGCACTTGGTAAACGATAGTTAAATATTCGTTTTTTTCATTTGTTACTATGCGGCCGGCATATGGTAATCTTTGGTATATGGTTTGGTATCTGCATATGGTAAGACTCTTTCTGGTAATCCAAAAGCCTCATTAGCAACAAAGACAAATGGCATTTCAGTGGAGTAATCATTTGGCATAAATTTTGGTTTTGATGAGTTTAGGTTTCTGCTTAGTAATGATATGCAAAAAGATGATCTTCTAAATATGGTTGAGTCACAATCCATCCGTACGACCCAATATCAATGCATGAAAAGCAGTAGTTGGAGTTGCATACAGCCAATAGTACAATTGAAAAAGAAATTCTTTAATTGTAATCCAAGGATTCAGAATTATTAGGGCAAACAATTTGGACGTGTTTGCCATCTTTACCCCTAAACAGTTAGGAAAATTGGCATTTATTTCGAAGCCTTGTGAAATGCTATCACGTTCCCCGCGTATCCAGATTTCCCCAGTATTCCCTTATCGTTGAAGGCTTTCAGTGGTTGCTGCTTCAGTTTATCGCCATTTGCCGTGACGTGAGGAGGTGTGTGCTGCCCTGTGGTATCATAGTTTTGCATAGCTGCTATAAAAATGTTGGGACACATCTGGTACATTATGCAAGCAAATACTAATAACCACATGTTGTTCTTGCGTATTGTACCACCGGTGTACCAAGTATTTGTTAAGCCATATATGTACCAATACGCAATCATAGAATAATGTTCTGTAATTTTCACTGAATAACAGAGTGTATGTTCTGAAATACATGATAAACCTGAATTTTTTGTCGTATCAATGATACAATACTACTGTATTATCTTGATACCTTAAATAAGTGCTAACAGTTGCTGTTATTCTACTCCTGCAGCTATGGATTCTTCTGAGTTTTACGGAAAGAGAAAACGACAAGCACCGTCATCTGAAGATGAATTGCAGGAAAATGAATCATCTGGTGATGAATTTCTCCTGAGAATTTCCGATCTATCAGGCACTGACGACGGAAATTCAGACGGATCGGATGTATGTGAAGAAGAAACTGAGCAACAAGATTCTAACAATAGTAATAAGGTAACTGCCACAGCTCCAGCTGTTGATTGGAAAGAACTGACCCCGAAGCAACGGCAGTTTGAATTTATCGGTATGGAAAAACTTACTATCGATATTCCAAAAGACGAGGATGGCGAAACATGGCCGATCAACATTTACAAGTTGTTCATAACAGACGAGGTGCTCGATATGATCTCTCGAGCAACAAACAAATATGCTCACGATTACATTGACAAGCACCCGGTTACCCAAAGGTCTCGCGTGGTTTCGTGGAAGGAGACGAATCCTGAGGAAATTTTGAAATTTATTGCCATAGTTATATACATGGGACTGGTGAATAAACCTGAGATTGCTTTGTATTGGTCTAAATCAACTATATATGAAGATAATTTTGTGACGAAGCTAATGTCTCGTGAGAGATTTGAATTGCTGTGGAGTTTCATTCATTTTTCAGACGTTTCAGAAGAACACTGTGAAACAAGCCGCTTGAATAAAATTCAACGCTTGGTTGATAAATTGGTTGCTGCTTTTCAAGCAGTTTACGAGCCAGGTCCTCATGTCATTTTAGATGAGGGTATGATCCCTTTCAGAGGTAGGCTAAAATTTCGTCAGTACTTACCAGGAAAAGCTCATAAGTATGGGATAAAGTTGTGCAAGCTATGCACTCCACAGGCCTACACGTTGAATGTCATTGTTCATTCGGGAAGTACTGCACCGAGATATGGCCTTAGTTCAACCGAGTCGTTGACAGTGGCAATATGCGAACAAATTCTCAACAAAGGAAGTACCTTATATGCTGATAATTATTATTCATCTGTTCCACTGGCTGAATGGCTATTGAAAAAGAAGACGTACTTCTGTGGAACAATAAGAAAAAACAGAGAGTATTTGGCAAGCAAAGTAACAAGAGCTAAACTGAAGAAAGGAGAGATGAAAGCGGCAGAAAACAACAATGGAGTAAAATTATACAATTGGAGGGATAAAAGAAATGTTCTCACTATTTCAACAGTTCCAGAGCATGGACAAGAGCTTATCGCAACTGAAAAAAGAAACCGGAATGGCGATGCCGTTTTTAAACCTCCAAGTGTTTTAGCATATAAAAAGGCTAAGAAAGGTGTGGACGTGTCAGACCAGATGAGCTCATATTACACTGTTCTTAGAAAGTCGAAGAAGTGGTACCGCAGAATAGCATTTGAACTGATTGGCTGCACAGCAGTTGTAAATGCCCACGTGCTCTACAAGAAATATTGTGGTGGAAGCAAGATGAGTCTACGAAAATTTACAGAATCTATAATTCTTTCTATTTCAAGTGGAAAGCCCACTGAAGAAGTAAGATGCGGAAAACGCAATGCCAATATAAACGTATCTATTTCTGAAAATCATATGCTGGCTGAAGCTGAGGGACCCAAACAAAAATCACGCAAGCGATGCAGAGGATGCTACGCAAAGATATCAAACAATGAAGGATTTAAAGTGGCTGCCAATAAAGCTCGAAGGGTTAGCACTTATTGTACTGTATGTGACGGTAACCCATTTTTTTGCTTGCAATGTTTCAATGAAAAACATTCAGCCTAGGTAGTTTTAAACTCAGTATAGGAATTAGTGATGTTGACTGCTGTTAGAATTATTACAGTTACTTATCGTTTGTTCAAGGAGATTTACGAATAAAATTTTGGTTCATTGATTTGCTTTACTTAATAATCCACTTTTTGAGTGAACATAAATATTATAACAGAGAAATTTTACGTGCGAAATTCCGAGTTATATGTGTTATATCAAAACGGCGTGAAATCCTGCGTTTGGTACACTGGTGTCCCAATACGCAGCAGTGGAATATCACTATTGGTACACATATGGCCCAATACGCGGGGAACGTGTTCTTTCACAGCCTTGTGAAATGCTATTCCAATTCTTCTGCGTGTACAGCGGAAAGCATTTGACTTGCAAGTTCCATAGTTCAATACAAACCTCTCTGATTACTCCACTTATGGTTGATTTACCTGATATGCCTAGCTGATATAAATAATGCAGCACGCTGTCATCGTGCAACCAGTGGCTAGGTATCTTAAAAGAACAAATATAATATCATTAGCAAAATATTTTACAGTGCTAGATATTACTTTTATAATATTACTCTATTTGATTTTGTTTCAGCTAAACAACTGCAGACGAAATGGAAAGCCCTGCGTGATGGTTTCCGAAAAAATCANTTCCCCACACTCCTCCATCAGAAACCCTTCTATTGCACCCTACGTCAACATAAATGAATTCGCAGTTAGCGTCAGCCACTGCCATAGTCACAATGCTGTGTGTGTTTTTGTAATTATAATAATAAGATCCACTGATCAGAAGAGGTTTTATATTGATATGCTTCCCATCAACTGAGCCAGTGCAGTGCGGGAAGTTCCAGCGAGTTTCAAATTACTCAGCAATGCGAAGTTATTCATTCTCGGTTTGTGGTGTCTGAAAAAGTATGCAAAAGCGATTAATTTATAATTGTGTAATTTATAAATAAATGTTATTTATTTGCGGGGAGCAGAAGGTGACCAGGACCGAGCTATTTCGTATGAAGATTATTTTGGTGATACATTCACGGAAGCAACCACTCCTTCAACACCATATTCTCCTTCTAGATCAAAATCAAATACTCCGTCTCTGATCAAATATTTGATCTCCGTCTGATCAAATACTCCAAAGTGTACAGTCGACTGCGAATGTGCAACTCATCAGAAGCCTTTAGACTCTCGCCAATGGCAAAAACGAGTAATTTTACCAAGAAGAAAAGGAAGGTAGACGAGTTTATTCAGGTTGCATCATCTAAATTGACGGATAATAGATATGACGATGATGACTTATCAGCATTTGGCGTAGTTGTGGCTACGCAAATTAGAAACTTGAATAAAACACAGGCAACTATTTCTAGAAAATTAATCAATGATACATTGTTCATGGGAAGTATGAATATGTTGGAGACAAATTCACATATTGTGACAGTATAAAATTGCACTGACAATATGAACCTCCAATTGTCATATGAATGAAGATAAAATTCTGATTGCTGTTTTTGTAGTGTTAATTCTATTAGGATATTTTTTACTGTATATAATATTTTTTGAAACATAGGTTTCGTCCATAAAAACTTAAAATACATATTTCTGTTACTTGTTAGGATGTAGGAAATGGATTACTTCAAACTTGGAATTATGGTTTTCATTCAAGTTAAACTGTTATTGCAGTGTAATTATGATGTTTTCATGTAAAGGAAGTTATAGCACAATCTATCGTATTCATTTTTAGCGCATTTTCTCATTAATGGAAAAATGCACTATGTTCGCCATGTTCCTCCGCCCCGTCCGTCTGTCCGTCCGTGACTTCACGTTTTCGTCGACGAGAAAATGCGCTCTCTGTCACTCACTGCAGTGAGTACTGAGTTATATTTTTCTTATTATTCTTTGTTCGATTGTCAATTTGTGAACTGGAAGTACCTACATCATTCTGTATTTATCTAAGTACATTATTATTTTTTTATAAAATGGAAGTTTACCGCTTTTATTTTATTTACCTTCAAATATTCATCCTTAAAAACAGCATAGATGGCTTCACAAGTTAACAATAACACTCAACGCAAACTTGGAAATTCTTGTGGGATACTGCAGTGATGTATACGAGCACCCTCATGATAAGAACAGCTAAGTTGCCTCTAATCTTGCTCCAGGAGATATATGTACTGTCTCTCAAAATGGTGTCCTGCTTCTGGATGAAAGGCATTATTTCCTTTAGCTGACTGTCAAACAAGTCCATTGGCAGTCTAGTGTAATTTTGAAAGTCTAATTCATTTTCAACCGATAATTTTTGGAAAATGTAGCTGTGTGAGCCCCTTTCTTTGCAACAAGTTTTTCACCCAAATATGGCGACGCATACTTCTTTTCTTCACAGCAGCACACCCGAGAACAATGTTCCTGGTCTCAAATTCGGATACATCCATCCTCACTGACGTCTAACTTGCAACTAATCTTCGAAGCGCGCGGTCTCGAGCTACCGCGTACAAAAATAAGTGTGAACGGTTGTGGCGCTGCAGCAAGCGCTTGACACGCGCCTCACCGCCCATATCGTGCCTCCTATTGTAAACAGGCCTTAATGCTGCCGATAATACTGCGTTAATGGAAGCGGCTTCAGTTGGACGACTGCAGGAAATGTCATGTAAAACATATGCGCAAGCACAGCCAATGCATATTTCATGTACTAGCCCGGATATCAACCCTCCTTCCGTGGCTTCTGCCTCTTCTGGCTCATCGCTACATGAATTGCTAAACATTTACGTGGAATCTGAGCCATTTACAGTATTCATTATATGTAAGGAACCTCTGGGAGGATATATTGTTTGTTACGTGGATTTTAATTCTACGTATTGAAATAATACATCAAAGTAGCATATCACTACGTGAAGTTGTAGAATAGAAGTGCCGGCACTGAATAAATAGGCACATGGCTCTTGCCGTTTTTTGTACTTTTCGTGGTTTGATTCCACAAGGGAGCCGGCCTTTTACGACGAATGTTTGAGATTTCTGCTGGATTAATGCAAGGCCCGTACGGTGCGAGGCATTTCAAGACTGAACATATGCTCCGGCATAGCTTCGTCTATGACTGTTCTTGAAGGCGTTCATACTCGGAGCATCAACGATATTATTATTTCTTGTCATATTGTTTTTGTTTTGCTTGATTGAAACTATGATCGAGCTAAAGTAATTCATTAGTAAAAAGTTATTATTTTATTTTTTTTAACATATTTTTTCTAATTTATATGAAGTTGAATACAAAGTGAATTAATTTCTCATAGTAAATAATGGTTTCTTATCATAATTGCCAATAATACAACCTATATACCTTGTTAGGGGAATCAAAATACTTTATCGGAGAGTTAAAGCCAGTTTTTCAATAGCAGGCACAGCGTCTCTCATCGGCATGTTGTTGTGGGTTAATTTGCCTTGGAAATATGACAACAATTTGTCAAAACTTTTGGCTGACGTTCGGAAATAACGAAATAATTTGACTTCATCTTCACCTTACTTTCCAAATATTGGGGCAAATTCTCCTTGCGGCCTTAAATGTATTAGATTGTGAACACAGCACCGCCTTCTTTTCGTGCTCTGCTGTCTTCTATGCAGCAGGTATGAAGGGAGAACTTTCGTTTCTTAACTCTGAGCAGCCATTAATAGATAAATTCTATTAATAATAATACAATAACTAATTAATAGACACAGTTCACAAACACTCAGGACAATTTTTGGAGAACAGCCCTGCAAGTCTGAAATATTTCAGCGTTAAAAACCGCCTCGTGTGAAGGTTTACGCGGTAAATACCGTCGCGTTTTTTGACACTGGCGGTATTTGCCGCCCTGTGCGCAAGGGGCCTTAGTCCTGAAATTCACATGCCAGGCATTGCTTGGTATATGGGTTCTCATTTTGATATAAATTATTTATTTTTTTAATTTAATTACCAGTCTGTTGAATATTAACTACTGACAGGTAATTAAATTTTCATCTCTGATTATGTTAAGCTGGTTGAGGGAATATTTTAGGTATCGTAATTTATAGTTCAATGTAATGTAAGTTTGTTTTCCTTTTTGCTTTTTAAGACTAGTATAGACGCATAGGCCCAATTTTAAGATATACTAATTTTGTAGCTTATTTTAATTTTGAATTGAAGGATGTAATTGCAAATGAATAATCTATGAAATATAGTTATGACGCCCAAAATATTTGATATTGTGTAAAATTTTTTTAGATGATTCTAGAAGTACAAGCGCTGAGACAACTAAGATCTTGGTTAAATATATTTTATTTCATATTTCAATTTTTCATTGCGGTAGAGGATCTGCTATATGTATGGCAGGATGAACAGATGAATTATGGTTAGCAAAACATGCTGTTCTCTAAATATTTTACAACATTTATTTGCTCTCAAACTGGGTACATATACAAAAACATTTCTAAAACTAGGCATCCTGTCAGACATGACTTGTAAAGGAGGCAAGGGCAGCGTCTTGCTTTTGACTTTCGACTACCTTTAGTTGGGCAGTTTAGATTCATTTGTTAGTCGCCTAAGTCATGGGTTTGCTTCTCGTGTGTAAGCGTCAAGTAAGACGCCAGCTCATTATTTATTGCAGTAGATGAGGAAGTTGATTGTTGTTGTGACATTCCATGCTCTGATTCTGAGCAACGTTTTGTATGATGATATGATTGCGAAACATGGCCTAATGTTACTTATCTATCATAAGTCACGTATCTGTGCAGTATTTCAGGTTTCATATTAGTGGTAAAGTACTCTCTTGAAGTTAGATAACTTTTGTATTAAACATCATATATGTCTTATAAATCTTGATCACTGGAAAACAGAGCCTATGCCTGAATTCTTTAAAGATTGTTGGTTTGGAGCCTCCCTTGGAGCATTATAACCCACCAGCGCTGTCAAATGGCTTTAAAACGGCCAAATCCGCGGATAAAAAGGCCTACAAGTCAAAATATACTAGTAAATTTGTAGGTTCCGGTGCAAAAATTTAAAATTATTACCGTATTTCTTTAATATAACGAGTTAGTCCTGCCATCGCAAATTTTTGTCGACATTTGTCCGGAAAAAAACCCGCAACTCGCCGGTGGTTCGTGCTGCACTCAACGTGTTAAGAGGCAACCTCCGTACATGGTATAATGGATGCATTTTCTTTCAGCCTCTACGCAAATGTGTATGTGAAAAGTTACTCATTGTTTGCTATTAGCATATCAGTACGTTGACTTTCAAGTATGCAGTGTTTCTTCCCGTAATGACTGCTGAAAGTGAGAATGGTCTGATGCAGATGATTCATTTTTTTTATTTTTGCATTCTTTCAAGCCCCAATGTAACTTCAAGCCATTGTGCGTCAGGACTCTACGTGTGTTCACTTTTCCATCCTCTTTTAGCCTTCCCATCAAACGCAAATTTGCACTTCTTCCCGTCCTTCATACGTATTATTTCACTTAAAACAAAACATTTTCAACACATAGGAGTTGATGCACTTATCAAAATTTCCTGTAATAGAATACTTTGATTAATTCCAAATCGTTCACCTTGCGTTGGCAGTGTGTTCTGTTGCTCGTTCCTGATTAAATTGAACGTTTCTTCTATGTAATATATTTCCTCCTTGACAATTATTGTTTAAATGACGTCACTGTGTCGTCAGTGCGCGGGAAGAGGGCAGCCCGCACCCGAATGCGCCCCTGACGACGCTGCTGACAGCGGCGGCGTCTCTGCAGCGTCCTGCTCCCAGCACCGCAACAACAGGCTTGCGTCTCTGCAGCGTCCTGCTCCCAGCACCACACCAACAGGCCTGCGTCTCTGCAGCGTCCTGCTCCCAGCACCGCACCAACAGGCTTGCGTCTCTGCAGCGTCTTGCTCCCAGCACCGCACCAGCAGGCTTGAGAAATAAATAAAATAAATAAAAGAGAAATAAATAAATAGTATAAATGCTTAAGTAAAATAGCTGAACTATACACACAACAACTAGACATTGACACAAAGAAACTAGTATTGAACAAAATAGTGAATTGGATATAGGTAACTGATAAATAAACATTAATAATTCAAGAAATCCGACTAGCCAATCCTATTCTGCACAATCGGTCCAACAACTTACTTTAGCCAGCGACGCCGTACATGACAATACCGATTGTTTACTAAAGGTTCTAGAAGTCGGTTTCTTTTACTCTAAAAACGGTACAAGATTACTATTACCCTAAAAGAACAGAAATATTAATACAAAGCAATTATGAATAAATTATGAATGAGCTGATTTATTTTGCGATAAAAACCCAATGAGTAACCCGGTTACACTGCGACTCTAATGGCTGTGACTCTATTGTCTGTAACTCTATTGGCTGTAACTCTATTGACCGTAACTCTATTGACCGTAACTCTATTGGCCGTAACTCTATTGACTGTAACTCTGTTAATAAGATATCTCAAGTTTACAGCAATGGCTCTCACCGCAGCTTCAGAGCCGGATTACGGCAGGATCAGACTCGGCCTCTAGACCTGCGAAATGACGGCGCAATTTTCTGACTGGTCATATTGATGTCTTACATCTGATGCAGCAACTTCATATTCATGAACCTTTACGAACAGCAAATGTTACACTTTTACTGTGCGCATAGCCACTCAGGCATTAATACTACACGTGAAACATGTTTGGATGTTGACATCCACCAAAATATGAACGATCGATCTGAAGTTATTTCAAACTTTACTCGAACGAAATCATGGTAATACCATCTTAAACTTTGAATTACTGTGATGTTAATTCGCAAAAAAATATGAAATCAAATTTCTGGATTTAAGTTTCAAGTTATTGCAATATATTCGATTGAATTTGTATTGACAAATGCGAAACTTTTACCACAACTGTTTCTTCACATGTATGTATCGGTCGTGGGGGAAATTTCTATATGTCAATGTTTCGATGGATAACTAACCCAAAAGGAAGCCTCGCTGTCTAAAATTCTCTCCGGATAAATTTCTTGCGTGCCTTCCTGATAAATAATATGCATTATATTATAAATAATAGAAAAATTAGAATTTTCAATTTTATCACATCATAAATTTGGCCTGAACTGGTTGTGGGTAGTGCTGGGATGTCCACCAGCCCTCTTCGTCCATCCCTGCCGTGCCTGAACTAGTGGTGGGTAGTGCTGGGATGCCCACCAGCCCTCTTCACCCATCCCTGCCGTGCCTGAACTGGTGATGGGTAGTGCTGGGATGCCCACCAGCTCTCTTCACCCATCCCTGCCGTGCCTGAACTGGTGGTGGGTAGTGCTGGGATGCCCACCAGCCCTCTTCACCCATCCCTGCCGTGCCTGAACTGGTGGTGGGTAGTGCTGGGANTCTGCTTGGAGTTGAAGTTATGGCTGGCTCTAGGCCTGCACCTGCGCTCTTTTTCGAGATGACACCTGGGAAGGAAATCCTCTTTTTTGTTTTTGCATGTTAAAAATGGCAAGGTGCGGCTGCTCTTTTGTTGTGCTCTCTGACTAGTTTGAGTTCCTTAGGTCCTGTCTCTTATACACATCTATGGAAAAACGCGTCGGTCGTTTATTTCTCAGCTCCCTGTTCCCCTAACTCGTCTGTTGATGAATGGAACAACGCGTCGGTCGTTTATTTCTCAGCTCCCTGTTCCCCTAACTCGTCTGTTGATGAATGGAACAATGCATCAGTCGTTCACAAGTCAGCTTTCAGTTCCCATTACTAGTCTGTTGATGAATGGAACAACGCGTCAGGCGTTCACTATTCAGAGCTTCCTGTTCCTCTAACTCATCTGTTGATGAATGATATAACATGTCAGTCGTTCGGTGGTATTGGCCAGTTTTTCAATTCATCTGAAGATGAATGGAACAAAGCGTTATAGTCGTTCATTTCTCAGCCTCGTGAGCCCCAAACTTTTGTTGCTGCTGCCATCTCTGCAAGACGAGTAACGCTGACGTGATCCACGCGCCTCTTGAAGATACGTTCTTCCGGCGCTTTTCTGACGCCAGGTACGTTGGAAAAAGTGCTTCTAAATTGATTCTAGCAGTTCTACTTAGAAACATTGTGGCATGAATGGTTTTAATGAATTCAAAATATATTATTAAATATGTATTATTGACAAGCACCAAAAAGGTGACTGTCAATAATCGTGGTATTCTGGAGCTTTCGTCTCTGTGTTATTTTTACACTCCAAAATTTATGTTTGAAAACTAAGAAAAAATCTTTAAATAAGACATTCCCGACGCGATAAATTTAATATATATAATGGCGAAAGAAATCAACTTTCTCATGAATTGGTTTAAAATGAAAGGTTTTGAGTTGGTGGTGAGAACAAACTTATCTTCGCATGGTCATATACCAAAAACTGAACGCATGATCGCCGCTATTCCCATGACGCCAAATTTTATAATTTCTCAGTTTCAAAACTTCATAAATGGCTGATAAGCCAAGAAATACGCGACCCGTATATCCTATAAGATTTTTAAAAGTTTGTGTTTACTCATAATTAGAGAAGTCACAAACTAAAGAAGTCAATATTAAAACAATTATTCACAATTAATTATAGAATTCCTAGCCAGAACGTTTTTGCTGAAGATTGATGCTGGAAAGAAAATGGCTTCAGGGTAAACTCGTGCAGATCACTCATTATAAATTGTACAATAAATGGCCAATATTACTTGTAACCTGAACGAAGTTACGGAACAAATGCGGATAAGAATGATGAAAATTTCAGAAAATTTGAAAATGATGAAAAGAATCACTGAAAATTTTTACATTATTTAATTGCCATGATTTCCTAATTACGGCAATTCATTCAAATTTTTGCCAGTTTAATTAACATTCAGAGCAGCTCAGTTAATTTATTATTGAAATAAAAATATTATCATTATTATTAGATAATTAATATTATTATATTATTTTCAGCAATATTAATTCATTATATTCATTGGTGCAAAATACTCACGATATTCAGAGTACAATGGCCACCGCCAGTGCTGAAGGTCGTCTGGCTAGACTGGTAGCCACCGATTATGTTCACTCCTGAATTTACGCTCGAGTAAAATATTAGCATTTGAATAAAAGTGTTGCTCAGTCAGCAAAATTGACGCTTATGCGGCTTTTGTTCTAAACGCGGCAGAAACAATATCAGGAACTTGATCATATTGGATTATGTTTAAGTTGAATAAATTTCATTAAACTCACGAACAAAACTTTTTTTTACTGATGCTCATATGTTTATTAAGCTTAAAATTTGTTAGTTTGGTTGTACTGGCTTCAAAAATTGTAGTTCATTCTTCAAAATTTCTAATTTTCCAGGTTCATTTAAGATTAAAAATCAATCTTTCTTACGTCACTATATTCATCTTATTCATACAATAGATATTCCGTTAAAAATGAACGTCTCGGACGCTGCTTGACCCAACTTTAGATCTCAATAGTCGGCAGGCCGCCTCCTCAACCCAGAACTGAACTTTTACTTTCTCATGGTCGTTGCCGACGCAAAAATTTTACCAATTTTGTAAAATTCATTACAATGAGTTATACGGAAGAATTTCGCGCATCACCACAGAAAAATATAAGTTGTGTCGAAATAAACATCCGCTTAATAGACATTAATACAACTTGACTCATAATATTCGAAATTAATTACCTTAACCTCACTACGAACAAATTTTACCGTTTCAATAAATTATGTTTTTTGGAATACTCTTCCATCTACAATCCGAATAACGAAGATCAATAAAACTATTATTTTCTATGGATAACTAAATAAAAATATTCTACCGTGTATCATGCGAGATATAAACCTTCGCTGTTTTCCACTCAAATCCAAATATATTTTTTTAATTTTATCTCCTCGAAGATTATTATGGCGATTTAAATACTTTTAATTTACATTTTAGAAGTTACGGATAAGTTGATGTTCCGACGTGACGACAGCAGTGAGTAGAATGTAGAAGTTTAACTGGGATGAAGTTTTGTTGAATGAACGCTAACACTGAATTTTGAACAACGGTGGAATAAAACTTAATGGAATATGTCATTTATGATGCATAAAACTCGAAGAATTACCATATATGGTAACTCTCAGGCGTTACGATATATGGTAACGTTGAATAGTTGTCCATTAAAAGTAGCACTTCAAAGTCTTTCTGCATACGAATCTGTAGTGCGACACTAAGCGACACTAAACATTGTAGAGCTACTTCGAAGTGCTTAGTGTCTGTTACGTATTTAGCATACCAACAGGACACTTCGTAGTGCATAGTGCTACTTCGTAGTGCTAGTGCCCTATTTAGGATACGGGCCATGCTCAGTAATTCCAATTTAGCGGTACAAGAGACAGTGAACGCATTTTCCAGCCCACCCTTGAATAAAACATCGTGTACTGCAGAAATACGCAATCGCTCAGGCAGCGCTTAAGGCAGGGAGCACACGGTATGAGAGACGCGACGAGAATACCGGAGGTTTAATTTACTGTACATTATCGTTTAAAATCAGATTGGACATTCAAATAATCTTAACGCTTCTTGTAATATACTTTTTTTTGGCTTCAAAATACTCTTTTTATATCGACCTAGCTTAAGGGGCCAGAGTAGTTAAGATGAGTGATTCAATTCATTCAGCACCGATCAAAATGAAGGAAGTTTCACTCGTTAATTTTTTCATTGTTCATAAAACAGGCTACGAAAGTGAAATTTGTTGTTGTTTACCTGAATAATCATTCAAGTTTTCAAAATTCATCATGATACTGAAATGAAAAGTGAATTATTGAAAATAACTCTGTTCCAAATGACATAATTGGAGTGGTAATATATCATGGGTAACTTGTTGAAGGCTTACGGAAGAAAAATGCACATACGTATTATTCGCAAAACACTGGTAGTGGGACCAATGGAACGAATTTAAATGGAGCTACAGCAATGTAAAGTCTGGTGTAGGAGCACAATGTTGCCCCAATACAACGGACTAAAATTACAATCTGTAAACATCATAATTTAATATAATCCTTCTTAACTATTGCCTCTAACCTTTTGGGAGCATTTACTTTCAGTCATACTCACTAGTCATTAAATATTCACTGCAATAAACGATGCCTTAGTAAGCAGTCATATTCTCTAGTCATTCAATATTCATTGCACTAATTATTGATGTCTTAGTGAGCAATTATACTCACTAGTCTTTCAATATTCACTGCAATAATCGATGTCTTAGTGAGCAGTCATACGCAATAATCATTCAATATACACTTCAATAATCGATGCCTTAGTGAGCAGTCATACGCACTAATCATTTAATATACACTGCAACAAATGATGTCTTAGTGAGCAGTCACACTCACTAGTCATTTAATATTCACTGCAATAATCGATGTCTTAGTGATGGAGCAGTTGTTTCTTCACTAGGGCGCTACATACGCGCCCGCCAGCGCCTGAACAAATTCATTTGATTGGATGAAGCAGCGCTAGGGCGGCCGCGCTGCGCTCCCATTGGCTGCTCGGCCTGCGACACGAAGGGTGGCTTCCGGAGCGCAGTGATTCGGGAAGAACGTTTGTTGGTTTATGTACTTCTTCCAAAACCCAATTCACTTTAGTTTATTTCCCTAAAAGTTTGAACTAAATCATGTTATATATAATGAAATTCCAGACCAACTTGAACATTATTTACAAATATATCGACTCAGCATATGGTCTGCATTCTTCAAAGAATTTAAAATTTCGCTCAAGTTTCATGTGCAATAATAATGCATGCCGATATAATATAGGTTTACTATGCAAATAATGGGGAAATCGCCATAATTCCGCAACCCTGGACCACAGGGAAGTTGAGCTGCTATGTTTCCAATATTCTCACCCATCAATCATTGATGGCTGGAAATCTATTGGCTGTGAATATATTGGCTTTAAATCTATTTTCTGTAATTCTATTAGTTGTAAATCTATTGGCTGTAAATCCATTTGCTGTAAATCTATTGGCTGTAAATCTATTGACTGTAATGCTGTTGTCTGTAAATCTATAAGCTGTAGATCTATTGGCTGTAAAACTATTGGCTGTAAATCTATTGACTAAATCTATTGACTGTAATGCTGTTGACTGTAAATCTATTGGCTGTAAATCTATTGGCTGTAAATCTGTTAACTGTAATGCTGTTGGCTGTAAATCTATTGGCTGTAAATCTATTGGCTGTAAATCCATTTGCTGTGACTCTATTGGCTGTAACTCTATTGACTGTAACTCTATCGACTGCGACTCTAGAAAAGATCCGGTCAAATGACACGAGTTTAGATCTATGAACAAGGCACGAAAAGGAAAAGAATCGGCGACAGGCCACATCAGGCCTACATTTCAGCGCCGACATCTTTATGTTATGTTATGTTAAGTGCTGCGTAGGAGCTGCAACCACTGCTATTGCCTGTGTTGGCAATCGTAAAACAATGGTATGGTGGGACCAGTGGAACGAATTTAAATGGAGCTACAGAAGTAGTAAAGTCTGGTGTAGGAGCATAATGTTGCCCTAATACAACGGACTAAAATTACAATCTGTAAACCTCATAATTTGATATACTCCTTCTTAACTATTGCCTCTAACCTTTTAGGAGCATATACTTTCAGTCACACTCACTAGTTATTCAATATTCACTGCATATAGTCGATGCCTTATAGTGAGCAGTCATACTCGCTAGTCAGTCATTATTCACTGCAATAATTGATGTCTTAGTGAGCAGTCATACGCACTAGTCATTCATTATTCACTGCAATAATCAATGTCTTAGTGAGCCGTCACACTCGCTAGTCATTCAATATTCACTGCAATAATTGATGTCTTAGTGAGCAGTCATACGCACTAGTCATTCAATATTCACTGCAATAATTGATGTCTTAGTGAGCAGTAATACGCACTAGTCATTCAATATACACTCCAATAATCGATGCCTTAGTGAGCAGTCACACTCATTAGTCATTCAATATTCACAGCAATAATTGATGCCTTAGTGAGCAGTCATACACACTAGTCATTCAATATTCACAGCAATAATCGATGTCTTAGTGAGCAGTCATACTTACTAGTCATTCAATATACACTACAATAATCGATGTCTTAGTGAGCAGTCATACTTACTAGTCATTCAATATTCACAGCAATAATAGATGTCTTAGTGAGCAGTCATACTTACTAGTCATTCAATATTCACAGCAATAATCGATGTCTTAGTGAGCAGTCATACTTACTAGTCATTCAATATTCACAGCAATAATCGATGTCTTAGTGAGCAGTCATACTTACTAGTCATTCAATATTCACAGCAATAATCGATGTCTTAGTGAGCAGTCATACTTACTAGTCATTCAATATTCACAGCAATAATCGATGTCTTAGTGAGCAGTCATACTTACTAGTCATTCAATATTCACAGCAATAATCGATGTCTTAGTGAGCAGTCATACTTACTAGTCATTCAATATTCACAGCAATAATCGATGTCTTAGTGAGCAGTCATACTTACTAGTCATTCAATATTCACAGCAATAATCGATGTCTTAGTGAGCAGTCATACTTACTAGTCATTCAATATTCACAGCAATAATCGATGTCTTAGTGAGCAGTCATACTTACTAGTCATTCAATATTCACAGCAATAATCGATGTCTTAGTGAGCAGTCATACTTACTAGTCATTCAATATTCACAGCAATAATCGATGTCTTAGTGAGCAGTCATACTTACTAGTCATTCAATATTCACAGCAATAATCGATGTCTTAGTGAGCAGTCATACTTACTAGTCATTCAATNCATTGTTTTTTGTTGCATTGAGATTTAATTTCTTTTGATAGTATTTTTGAATACTATGCGTCTCTATACATAATTTAAATCACTTTTCCTGTTAAGTTTGTGTACTTACATACATTAAAATACGATTTTTCAAGTGTACGAATATTTATTTCCCCCCACTGTGTATAATGAAATTTCAGACCAACTTGAACATTATTTACAAATAAATTAAACTCAGCATATGGTCTGCATTCTTAAAAGAATTTAAAATTTCGCTTAAGTTTTATGTGCAATAATAATGCATGCCGATGAAATATATGATAACAGGTAAGATAACAGGTATGATAACAGCTACGATAACAGCTATTGACAGGTATGACAACAGGTATGATAACAGGCATGATAGCAGGTATGATAACAGGTATGATAACATCTATGATAGCAGGTTGACAACAGGTATGATAACGGGTATGATAACAGGTATGATAACAGGTATGATAACAGGTATGATAACAGGTATGATAACAGGTATGATAACAGGCATGATAACAGGTATGATAACAGTGGTGGCTCCTATTACTCGATCGTTATTCAAATTCAGAAATTGATGTAAATCGAGGGACTTCATAGAGCGGTAATAGAATAGAATAGAAGTGACGGCACTGAAGAACTAGGCCCATGGCATGTTGCCGATTCTTATACTTTTCCTGACTTGATTCTCAAGGGAACCGGCCTTTCCCTAACAAATTTAGAGCCGAGGGCGGCTTTAGATTAGGGAACGCCTTGGAATCGGGGAGCATAGTCCATCAGCTTCTCTATGTCCGCTTTTTAGTCAACATTCCGGTCCCCGAATCAGACAGCTAACAGAGCCTGGTCCTTATTCTGGCGGCCGTTGAGCGGTACGTATTAGGGTCGTCCCCGTATCCGGGGAAGCTCTGGCCGAGACTGACTACATGATTAAAAAAATCGTCTCCCTTTCTCTGCAGTGAGAGGAAGGGAGGGCAATTGAATTTATACGTGATTTACTATCAATACCTGTTTCTGTAACTCGCTGAATACAAAGAGCATACTAAGGAAATTCAGAATCGTGGGTAATAATGTTCGTGGAAAAACATTTTTCCTTCACATCCGAAGATATAATACAAAAATTTGTCGATATTATACTAATGGTAACAAAATCAGCGTGTGAAACCAAACATTGTACAAACAACATTGTAGGCCACATCAGGCCTACACTCCAGCGCCGACATCACTATGTTATTATATATCAGTGTTGTGTATTCTCTGCTATGAGGAACGCTGCCACATCGAAATTTGCCAAAGCATTGGGAAATGGACGAAAAATTTAACCATGATGCTATTAATTTTTGCTTGTATTGAATTAACTGATAACGGCTTCCCACTCTATTGTATTCTTAAGCTTTTATTGCTAATGGTATATTATATTGGTAAGCTCTATTATTGGTAAGCATTTACAGCCATGGGTAACATGCGATTGCCTACATACCCAGTATAGCAGTGCAATCGACATCGGTAAGCAGTGAAGAGTTAATATGAGATTAAATTACACTTGCCTCACCTGCAGTCCGGTGAAAGAACGGCCCGCTGTTCCCTGGTCGCTCCTAAGTCTCGAACGCGGGTGTAGCCTGAACCTCTCGCAGCACGCTACGACGATGCTGGTACTACACGTAATTTTTGAAACTATCTGATTACGGCTATGGACAATAAATTAAATTTTCCTTTCTTTACTATGCTGAAGATAATTATTCAGTTTATTAAATAAATTCTGTAGTTTTTTAAATTAAACACTTGAAATTAAATACTTTCCTGGTATTAATGAGCTATACACATCTTCAACTCTAGTTTTTCGTTGATGTGAAAGATATGTAGGTATTCCCATCAATCGGGAAAACTGTAGATAATCGTGATTTTTCCTTAACGTTTAAATAAGCAATTTTTTAAAATAGTGGTTCTCAAACTGTGGTATGCGAGGGAATTCCAGAAAATATTTTCTTGCATTTCATATCATAGTGATGTCGACGCTGAAGAATAGGTGTGATGTGACCTGTCGCAGATTCTAGTAATTTTTGTGACTTATTCACAGGAGATTTAAAAACAGGTCCTTAGACCGGATCTTTTCAAAACTAATGAGAGATTTAAATAGCTACTAGACTTCCACCAAGTTCGATATGGTGCTAGGCATTGCAAGTCTGACCATATATTTCTCCATAGCTTTATCTAGTCTGTTCTTGCACGCGTTCATACACGGAGCGGTGACACGTTCGTGTTCGACATACAGGTGACTCAAAGCGAGAAGTTTTGTTGCGTCGATTAGTTGCAACAAAGTTTATTTAGTTTCTAGCTGTGGCTCTGGTGTTGGTTCTTTTTTCAAATTCTAGTAATCCTTCCAAGACCTTGTTTCCTGCCTAAGACATCATAATATTTCTTGCATAACACGATATATATACCAAGCAATGATACAAAGCTGTCACACGCCGCCATAAAAATAGAATAGGAGTGTCGGAATTGAATAAATAGGCCTATGGCCTGTTGCCGATTCTTGAACTTTTCGTGACTTGATTCACAAGGGATCCAGCCTTTGGAACCCGATCTTTCCATAACTGACGATTGATTGAGATAGCTGCTGGACTTATTGCCTGGTCCGTAATTTGCTGGCATTTTAAGAATAGTTTATTGTCTAGCCTCAAACAAAAATTCAAAAAGATTTACTGAAATTATTAGCCGGCAAATAGAAACAAGTGCAATGTTGTTAATAAACAGAAAAGTGAGAACATGAAAAGAAGTACTACCTATCAAAATTGAAAACTTGGGATAAATTGACATAAAAATAGGGGATAGTAGTATGTAGAAATGTACTCACTTGAATCAAATAGTTGTTGTTGTTATCCGTTTTGAGGTGACAGGAGTTGCTCTCTACAGGGCACTTGTTGCACCTGGATTAATCAAAGGATCTTCAGCAGTTTTCCATTAGGTCAGAGTGGTGTCATAAGGAGGTCTTGCTGTTCTTTCATCCCTATGAGTTGCAAGCCTGACTTGGAATCAGAACATATCACCCACTGTGCAGGTGCCCTCCCAGATATCATGACAAGTGCCTGCAGAATAGCATATAGTTCAGCAAAAAGTATACTATGCATCGGGCGCAGGCGCTAAGCCACAGCCCGAGCCTCATCTGGTATGTATATTCCGCAGGCAGTTGATGAGTTGTCTCCCTGCCGCGAGCCATCACAAAAGATTCTGCGGCGGTGCGGGTAATTTTCCTTCATGTGTATCTTAAATCCGTGAGCAAGATCGATACCTCCAGGTAATTGAGGGTCAATGCAGGTCTTAGGTTGTATAGGGGACCAAGGGTGAATTGGGTCAACCTGTGCCAGGTGGGAGCGTCGGCATCTTGGTTCTCCAAATAGCTGCAGTAGTCTTGCTCCTGTTGCCAGAGCAGATGTGTCAACTTCAGGTCCATGACTCAGTATTTCCGCTGTGATGTCACCTCTTGGGCGATGCATGATTTTCAAATGCCACTGTGCTCCAAGGAACTCGCGTCGCAATGATAGGGGAGGCACCCTAGCTTCCACCTGCAATGATATGATTGGGCTGGTTTTTCTTGCCCCCAATATGAGTCGAAGACAGGTATTTTGGATAACATCCAGTGTTCTTAAAAGGTTGGGGGAGGCAGCCGCATATAGGGAACTACCGTAGTCTACCTTAGCACGTATGTATGCAAGATAGAAGGTTCGCAGGAATTTAGCACTTGCACCCCAGTTTGGGGATGTTAAATGTTTCATTATCCCAATGCGCTTCAATGCATCACTTCTGAGAGCTGTGATGTGAGGACCCCATCTGAGTCGCGGGGCGTCGAAAGTCATTCCCAGTACTCTATGCTGCCTCGCATAGAGCAGAGGGCGATGGTTGTACCTTAATACTGGGATATTGATTCGCTTTTTCGTGAAGTATTGGAAAGTTGTTTTTTCCACATTAACTGCAAGACCCCAAGTGTCGCAGAAGTTGAGGAGAAGGTCAAGGTATTGTTGAATAGTGCGCTTTGTTTCAATCAAGGTGGGGCTCTGGCATGCTATTGTTATGTCATCTGCATAGATATGAGTGGAGACTCCAGGTAGCTGTGGGAGATCCCTGAGCATAAGATTGAATAGCAGTGGGCTGAGCACCGAGCCATGGGGCAGACCTGATGCCAGGAGACATGTGTCTGATAATACCCCCCGCAGTCTGACTTTCACCTTGCGGTCCATTAAATAGTTATGTAGCCATCTTGCTAAAGGACCAGAGATCCCTGCTAGAGCTATTTTATACAGCAAGCCAGGTATCCAAATCTTGTCAAATGCAGATTTTAGGTCCACATGTATCACAATGCAAATGTTCCCAGAATCAAGCGCTTGGCGTATATGATGCTCCAGACAGTATAGGGCATCCATGGTGCTCTTACCCTGCCGGAAGCCACATTGGCTAGGGGAGAGTAGTCCTCGTTTCTCCACAATGTAGTCAAGACGCCGTGCAACAAGGCGTTCCATTAACTTTGCCATGCAAGAGAGCAGAGTAATAGGGCGGTATGACTGTACTAAGGCAGGGTCCTTGCCAGGCTTGAGGATTGGCAGGACAAGACCTTCTTTCCAACTGTGGGGGATCACACCAGTCTGTAGACTTTGGTTGAATAGGTCAAGAAGAAGAGGATGATGGGTATTTGGGAGAGCTTTCAAAAATGCATTGTGCACATTATCTGAGCCAGGACTGGTCATTTTCAAGTGCTTCATTCCATAGGTGAGTTCCCCGGTGGTAAAGTCTGAGCTATACTCAGAGTTCATCAACCAACTGCTATGGATTCGCTCCCAGAGATCTTCAGGAGGAAAAACACGGTTGGGTTGTGCAGTTTCTTGTAGATTATGGCAGATGAGGTTTGCTCGCTCCTCTGCGGTGACCAGTAGGATTCCATTATGCACAAGTGGGTAGGATGTGTTTGTGGGTTGTGCCCGCATCATGCGTATTTTCTTCCATGCACTTGATATTGTAGTTGTATATGAGATATATTCAATAAACTGTCTTCTGTATGATTGTTTATGCTGGCGGATGCAGTACCTTGCCTCGGCACACTTCTTCTTATATTCTATTAGCATTGCTTGGGGAGGATGTCGTTGCAAGCTTCGAAGTGCCCTCCGGCGGGCCCACACTTTCTCCCTGCATTCATCATCCCACCATGGTGTAGATGGCCTTGTGAAGAGATGTCCTGAGGACCGAGGAATACTTATATTTGCGGCATCAAGTATTCTCTGTGAGACATCCTGGCTTAGTTCATCCACAGATGCCGGGCATATGAGTCTGGATGGAGTGACAGCTCCTGCAAAAGAGGTCAGGGACTGGTTCCCAATCTTCCAACGGGGGACTGGTGCATCCTGCATCCAGAGTAACGGCAGAGATGCTGCGGCACAGAGAGGGAAGTGGTCACTGCCAACATCCGGTAGTAGCGTTAGTTCAAAAAGTGGTGCAATGTTGGCTGAAACAAAGACCAAATCCAGGCACCCCCTTGCTCCACTGCGTCTGTCAATATATGTATAGAAGTCTGTTTCATTTAGTAATACTGCAGAGGTGTTTATTATGAGGTCCTCCACAGAGCGTCCTGCTACATCTGGGCGCAAGCGATTGGAGGAAAGCAGACTATGATGTGCATTAAAGTCCCCTACTATAATGAATGTGGAGGACAGTTGGTTTACATAGAAGTATATTTCATTATATGTCATTGGTTTGTTTGGATTATATACATTCATGATGGTGATGTGACTATTGTCTCTGAGGCAGAGCCTGATGGCCTGAACCTCCAGGTAGCCTGCAGGATACCTACATAGGGGTATTTCCTGAGCACATAGGGATCGCTTGACTAAGGTGCACAGACCTCCCCCTCGGCCACCCCTGTGGCACCAGAATGGAGTGTAGCCATGAAATGCTGGTAAATAATTATTCTGAGTCCAAGTTTCTGAGAGGCACATAATGCTTGGTTTCTGGGAGTATAGCAACAATTTTATTTCTGCAAGATGTGGGTAGATGCTATTACAGTTAAGTGAGATTATTGAGAACTCAGGCAAATATGCAGATGCCATTAGTTGCTTTTACCTTTCTGTTGGGGCAGTTGGGTTTTCTTTTTCTTTTGGTTGTGGGGGCTACTGCTGAGGGGAGACCATTAGGGCTCAGATTGCTAGACTGCATTTCATTCTTCTGGCCTGCTTTGCTGCGAGTCACACGTTCAGTGGCCACAGACTTGGTAGGGCAAGGAGCTTTTGAAGGAAGCTCAACATCATCAGACTCAGAGCTAGAGACAAGTTCAAAATCAGTTACATCTAGGTAGGATGAAATGTCTTCAGCAGCAGAGCAAACATCATTAGCAGAGGGAGACATGGCAGGGACAGCATTTACAGTTGGGCTCTGGTTTCTTTGTGATCTCTTTTTAGATCTGCGGGATGCTGGGGGTGATGGCTCAGCAGCCTCAGCTGATGGTAGGTCTACACCAAAGTGCTTTTGCATTGCAGTCCGAATTAGAGAATGAGATTTAACGCGGGATTCTTGATGCAGGGGCAATGATAACAAGTCCACAAGGAATCTGCCAAGACGCTCAAAGAAGTCAGTGTTTTCAATTAGCCTTGGGTGTTCAAACTGTTCATTTGGGACCAGCAGCAGAGGTGGATGCATATGAGGGGACTTGTGCTGACCTGCTGGAGTATGGCGGTGATGCATTTGGCGGGGGGTGGCTGCAACTGAGCAATAAGTTTGGGTGTCAGTCAAAAGTATGTCTGTCCATAACCTGGCTGCTCATTCTGTGGTGAACAGTTGCATGAGTAGTATGCTTAATAAGGCCAGTGGCTGGCTGGTCTCCTTGTGCCCTCCACCTGCCTGTGTTTTCTTCAGCATGGTTTTTGGCTGGGCTGGCCCATAGATCTCTTCTGTTTTTGCTGTGCTTAATAGATGGGTAGTTATGGGAATCTGTTATTCTGTGATTCTGAGTGCTTGAAGGGACCTCCACATTTGGTGCAGTCATAGATGCTGTTCTGCGTGGGCGTCTAGGGCACTCCGAAAAGTTAGCCTTGTGTGGGCCTCCACAGATGGCACAGGTGTGCACACTGCTGCTGCAGACTCGGTAGCTGTGTGGTCCTGCACACAATAGGCATCGCTCCTTGCTAGTACAACCTTCAGCAGCATGTCCATATCTTTGACATTTGTAGCACTGGAGTGGTGGGAACTCATATGGTCGCACTCTGTAGGATATAAAGCCAATTTTTATCTTCTTTGGGAGAGTATCTGACTCAATGGTGAGTCTCAATGAGCTTGATGGCATTTGCCTAGTACCTTCATGGCGCTTCAGGCGTTCGATATTTATAACTTTAAAGTTGCATTCATTCCTTAGTTGTCTTTGAATTTCTTCTATTTCTACATCTGGGTCAATTGGGGAAACTACACCATATTGATATTTGCCTTGTGATGGTAGTGCACATGTCACATTCCAGGTTCCTATTTTTTCAAGTTGAGGAAAAAGTTTATATGATCTTTATCTGTTCTTTCAAGTTCAATAGCAAGGAGTTGTCGTCGCATATTCACCCGTACATCAGATATGCCTGTCTTATTGTAGGGTGAAGTTTCAAGTATCTTGCAGAGTTTTGCAGGAGATGTCAGGATCTTGCGATCTTCTGCAGAGACTGGGCGGACCAATATCACACGGCTGTCAGGGTTCTGATTTGTCATTGCATGAAGTTCAGGAACTGGAAGGGGATCAGGCATGACCAGAGATGGGAGATGGGTTGACTGGGTTTCTAGTTCAGAGTGACCCAAGTTCCATTGCGGTGCGTTCTTCTTGTTTTTCACATGTTGTGTCTCCTCCAAAAAGATCCCCTCCTCTTCTGGCGCTGGCCTACTGGAGCACTTGCAGATTCCATAGCTTCATCTTCATGAGAGTTTCCTGGCACTTCATTTTCCATTGTATCACTAGTAGGACTAGGTTCTGTTTCAAGGAAGTGCTCTAGCTGTGATGTAGTGAGGTTTTCTATTGTTGAGTCAGCACCGGGATCTATCAAGTCCGCGGCACTTGCCGTGCCTTTTTTCATTTTATTCACTTTCCTACCACAGAAGTTTAGATAAACTAGGTTTCAAGTGAGGTGATTGCACAATCTAATTTGAGTGAAAACTGGATTTTCGTAAAACACCGGTTTCAAAGCAGGAGCTATGTTAACGAACAACCACTCACTATCACAGTTCAAACGAGACTCGAATAAAATAGGATTTGCTGTGGAGAAGGCTTCTTCTGGCCGTCGTGTGATAGTTTATTTCGTAATCGTCTGAGCGGAGAGGCCGCCAATATGAATATGGCTCTTCACCAATCATGATGTGCAAGTAGATGGCGACCCTGGCTCTTTAATGTCCCACTTATTTAATATCCGCGCGACCAAATCGCTTCAAAACTCCTACATGATTCTGGCAGTGATCGAGGACGCACGCAGTGTTTGCGGGTCCCAACTTTCTCACTTTTTACTATGCCGGTTTGACTTATCTCGCGAATTTTGTACCAAAACGATTTCAGTGAAAGGTTCAATTTTAGTGCAGTTCAATCAAAATTGTGCGAATAGTGTACAGAACTTTGCTATCTGAAACCTAACCTTAGATACGGTGAACGTAAAATTACGTAATTTAATGATGCCTGGAAGTCATATTCGATCCGAGGCCTGGTGGTGCACGGCAGGTTGTATGCCAGGCCGGAGGTGGACATAGCCGAGTGGTTCACGGCTGATTGGTGGATGTCCGGAGAGATACAAGGCGTTCGATTCAGGGCTTGTGGGCGCACAAAATTGGTGGTGCACGGATGCGCTCCCCAAGAGATAAAAATATCACGATTAATAAGTACGGAACGTCCGCGAAGACGGAAATGTGCTTGGGATTGGGGATCGTGTGCTTCTTAGAATAGAATAGAAGTGTCGGCCTTGAAGAAATAGGCCCATGGCCTGCTGGGCTGTTACTGATTCTTGAATTTTTGGTGACTTGATTCACAAGGGATCCGGCCTATGGAACCCGATCTTTTCATAACTGATTATTGATTGAGATAGCTGCCGGCCTTATTTCCTGGTCCGTAATTTGCAAGACATTTTAGGACAACATATGCTCCTGAATAGCTTCTTCTAGTCTGTTCTTGAAGGCGTTCATACAAGGAGCGTCAACGATGCTATCAGGGAGGCTGATGATGATGATGTCTTCTTTGAGGTGTAGTAAATGACCTCACACAGGTCGGTTGTCACACCTGGACATGACAATTTATTTCAGGCTTGAAGTTGCATTATCAGTTGAGAGCCGCTTCATTTGCTTTGATTATTGTGATTTCACAGGGTTTCCTATCTTCCGGTGCTTATGAGGAATGTAGTTAACGCCCCGATGATGAGGTGCTGCTCCCGTTTTGCGATGTCTTCACCTCCAAGCAGTGCGCGCACTGTTAGCACCTCAATGCCAATGATTTCCAAGGTCTGCCTCATTAGTTGACGAGTGTCCCCGTAGCTGCTACATTCTAGCAAGAAATGATCGATAGTTTCTTCCACTCTGCAATCCCCGCACAGTGGTGAGTCTGACATTTTGAAGCGATGCAGGTAAGCTTTTACCCCTACATGTCCCAGACGGAGGCGGGCCAATGCAACAGCTGATCGACGGGACTTTGCGTGCACCCAGGGGACTGGCAGCAGATTTCCTCTAATTGATGCAAGATGTCTGTCTTTGCCAGACTCAGTAACAGTTTGGGACCAATCTTCTTCCCAATATGACAGAAATTTACGACGCATACAGTAGAGGGCATCAGAATATTCTATGGTATGGTAGGTGCTATGATCTAATCCATGACCCAGTTTGGCTGCACGATCAGCTAGCTCATTTCCAAGTATGCCCGCATGGGCTTTAACCCACCGCAAGGTTACATGTCGTTGAAGATTAAGCCCCCTGAGCAGCCTACGAATTTTTAGGACCAGCAGGGAGCTTCTGGTTGACAGGCCT
>NW_025941882.1:0-2867 GCF_000764305.2 Hyalella azteca
CCCTGCTATACCTGCTGCCATCCCTGCTGCATCCCTCATACCTGCGGCTGTCCGCCCTGCTGCAGCTATATGCTGCACATCTCATTAAAGTACGCTTCTTATTAAGCTGTTAATGCGCATAGCATTAAGGTTTGTACACGTCTCGTTAAGGTGCTCCTTAGATACACGCCTCGTAAGGAGAGTGTGCTGGCCTCATTAGAGTAGTATTCATATGTATTGAGTTAATTTTATGGATGTTTTGAAACAGTACATTGTACAGGAGTACAGAGTAGATAGTACCCAGTACATATTATTACTGTTGTGCAGTCGCTGGTGCGTAGTGAGCGCAACCAGCAGGTGATGTGTGTGGGGGGACTGTGCCGGGTGCTGGGGGACTGGGGGGCGGTGGTGCTGATGCAGGAGCACCATCCCCTACATCCTCTCCTGCACTACATCTACGAGAGACTTGCCGCCCACTGCATCACCCCTCCTGAACTCAGGTCTGTGTTTTATTGTTGCCTCTACATTTTTAACTAAACATTTTTTATTTTACCTTTGTATTCTATTAGTGTCACGAAATATTTTAACTAAAAACATTTTTTTATTGTACCTTTGTATTTTATTGATGCCACTACATTTGTTAACTAAAAATTTTTTTATTATACATTTGTATTTTATTAGTGACACTAAATATTTTAACTAAAATTTTTTTTTATATAGAAGAAGAACAAAAAAATTGTTCTGTAGTTTCAACTAAAAGTTTAAAAGAATGTTCACTTGATGGCACTAAATTTGTTAACTATAATTTTTTTTTATCATACGAGAAGAACAAAAATATTATTTTGTAGTTTTACTAAAGGTTCAAAGGAAAATGCCTATATAATACACCTCCATCCGCTACTCCATCGTCTAATCAAGATAAATTGAAGGCTTCAATATTTTGTTGAATTGATGTTGAAGCAGAGGTTGTTGAGGCAGTTGGTTGCAGTTCAGAAATTGTTTGACAAAACTACTGTTAATTTATTTGTCTTATCTTTGCTTAAAATCAGGAAATATGGATAAATATGAATTGTGTCACTCTTGCAACAATTCTGCTTGTTGTTTTGTATCTCATGTTACAAAGCTCAATTTGTCATGTCAACAGGTTTAGTATAATACATATAAAATTATAGTATAAACTATAATATGTATATATAGCATAGGGTAATACATATTAATTATAGTATATTATGTATATTTAGTATAATACGTATAAAATTATAGTATACTATGTATACATAGCATAGGGTAATACATATAAATTATAGTATTATATGTATATTTAGCATAATACATATAAATTATATTATTATATGTATATTTAGCATAATACATATAAATTATATTATTATATGTATATTTAGCAAAATACATATAAATCATAGTATAACAATAATACTACGATAATATAATACTAGTACCACGTGCTAAGATCGCAGTGTGAACAGATCGTTCCTGCGTCTGGGTGACCCGCTGAACTGCCGCAGCATTGAGGCCTTCAACTGCAACGATGAGGCCACCCACCGGGGCCCTGTGCCTCTGGCCCGAGTCAGGACCCTTGTTGCCATGAAGACATTTTCTAAATGATAGTTCAATGAGGAAAAGTACGGTAAATTTCGTCCCTCTGAGTTGCTCTTCATTTTTGCTTCTGTGAAGTCCATTATGAAGATGTGTAAAAAAATCACCTTAAAGCTGATATATGTTCCCCTAATTTACATTTCAGACCTCATGTGACCACGCAAATGTGAATTTCTTATATTTGTATGGATAAAAATATTAATTTCTCATATTATTTATAAATCACAAAAAATAATTTTTGTTATTTTATATGTATCACAGATCTGTTTATTTCATATGTTTATGCGTTACCAGTACCACTTTTTTATGTTATCAAGCATGAAAAGTATACATTTTTCCATATTTTCCTGTATCACAAGCATGCATTCATACATTATTTGATGAATACATGAATGTTACCAAATTACCGAGGCTTGTACACGGCAGGATGCAGAGTCCCACGCATCCTGGAGCTCCTCTAAGGACATGTTTATGCGTAACTAGCAAGGGCTTTCTATCATTTCTTACACCTAAAGTATACATTCTTCTTGTATTTTAGTGTATCACTAGCATGCATTCACACATCATTCTATGAATACATGAAATTTCCCGTATAACTGAGGCTTGTACACAGCAGGATGCAGAGTCCTACGCATCCTGCAACTTCTAAAGACAGAAGCAAGCGTCCTGATACATGAAAAGTATACATTTCTCTGTATTTTAGTGTATCACAAGCATGCATTCATACATCATTTGATGAATACATGAATTTTACCATATTACCGATGTTACACGGCAGGACGCAGAGTCCTACACATCCTCGAGCTCCTGTAAGGACAGAAGCAAGCGTCCTGCGGTGGGGGGTCTGAGTCTGGGAGGCGGGGGGACCAGCGAGGTGGTGATCGTACACAGCGGGGTGATTATCACCCTGCTATACCTGCTGCCATCCCTGCTGCATCCCTCATACCTGCGGCTGTCCGCCCTGCTGCAGCTATATGCTGCGCATCTCATTAAAGTACGCATCTTATTAAGCTGTTAGTGCGCATAGCATTAAGGTTTGTACGCGTCTCGTTAAGGTGCTCCTTAGATACACGTCCCGTTAAGGTGCTGCTTAGATACACGCCTCATTAAGGTGCTCCTTAGATACACGCCTCGTTAAGGTGCTCCTTAGATACACGCCTCGTTAAGGTGCTTCATAGATACACGCCTCGTTAAGGTGCTCCTTAGATACACGCCTCGTTAAGGTGCTACTTAGATACACGCCTCGTTAAGGTGCTCCTTAGATACACGCC
>NW_025941882.1:3235-22779 GCF_000764305.2 Hyalella azteca
GGGTGATGAGTGTATATCGATAAATCTATGTGATGAATAGCTCAGGGTCTTGATGCGGGTGATGAGTGTATATCGATAAATCTATGTGATGAATAGCTCAGGGTCTTGATGCGGGTGATGAGTGTATATCGATAAATCTATGCGAGTAATAAATGTATATAAAAGTACTTTTTTGATGGTTGCAGGCGTGTTCCAGCAGCTCATCGTGGCGGGAGGCAACGACGAAGATATGCTGGCTCTCCTGGACATCCTCAACTCGAGAGCCCTCGACAGCTGCTATGCTGACGGTGCTGCCTCTTACTCTGCTGCTGACGAAGGTGGAGTATCCCCTGGTGCTGATAACGAAGGAGCTAGCGGTGGTGCCACCTCTCCTGATGCTGACGCTGCTGGGGCAGAAGCCAGCAGAAGAAACACATCCATGACCCACGATGAGCTCATCCAGCTCAAAGTTGACGTTCTCAGGGTGCGTGGGGTTACTCTTAATCTCGCGAAATTCTAATCAATTATCGCTTAAGATTAATTATATATGTTAGTGCCATATAACTACATAAAAGCCATTATGGAAAACGCATGTTTAATGTATTGGAAAGCATTTAAATAGGAATGTAAATTAATATAATCAATTGAAGCATTTCAATAGAGTATCTCACGTGGTTTCAGTCGCTGGTGACGTGCCTACGGGACTCGCACCGCAGCCGCGCCGTCTTCAGGAAGGTTGGGGGCTTCGTGCGGGCGCTGAGTGTCGTCGTGGGCATGCGGGACGCTTTCAAGGACTTGCCCCCGCCCCCCTTCACGTCCACGCCCCCCCAGCTCCTGCTCGCCCTCATAGGAGGCGTCTTCTCGTGTCTCACCACCGCCATGCGATACGAGCCCGCCAACGCAAAGTTCTTTCATGCCGAGGTTCGACTTTTCTTTATTCTGAAATATTTCGATTGATAAGGAATATGAAATATTATTTTCCACCGGAGTCCACAAATGTTTTGTTATTAAAAATCTAGATAATATTACCAGCTACCACGTTTTTCTTAGTTTCGTTTCGACTCTGTCTGTCTGTCATCAAAAATTCAAACCTTAATTTAGAGCACTTCTGTCTTCTGAAGATCGTAGGAACTTGAAATTTGGCATGCATCCATATGCTGCCTAACAATTCAAGATTTGATCATCAGATGTAATAATTAAGAAAAATTTTAATAAAAAAAAAAACATTTGAAAAAAAACTTGAAAATTCACGGTTGGGAATCGAATTTTTTAGTCGAACATCCAGAATTGCCAACCCTGGAAAATGATTTGAATTGCTAAAATTGCTGAACTAAAAGGTAGAAAATAAAATAAATAAATAAACTTTTAAAAACCACGTTTTCTTAACGGTCAAAAAAGAAAAACGTTAACTTTTACATAACATTACATAACATTCTACATAACATTAATGCTATGTAAGAGTTAATGTTTTTCTTATTTGTCCAATAAGAAAACGTGGTTTTTAAAAGTTTATTTATTTATTTCATTTTGTTATTCTATTGTATGACTCTATTCTGTCCGAGGTTGCGCTGAAGACATTGAACTCATTATATTAAGCTCTACCTGAGGATCGGGTTACGTTGACTAAGGTAGCGAGGGATAAGTAAGACACATAAGTCCAGGGGCCGGATTATCAAAACTTCGTAACTTTTTGTACTTATGACAAAAAAGTTATGTGGTACGTAAAAACACCCTAATTTTGGCATTATCAAAATTTTCGTACGCAGGTCTTAGCTAAAAGCGTAAATGTTTTTCCCGCGCAAATGTTTCCCGCTCAAATGTTTTGATAATACCACCGCTAGTATAACGTTGTCATAGCAACGCCACTCGTAAGTCGATTTTCCGTACTTACGAAGTTTTGATAATACGGCCTCTGATAACGTATCTTGTATACGGGGTGGTAATACAGAGTTGCGATACAGAGGTATAGGCTACGGCATCGACCGTAAGGTCGGAGAACTCACGCTACACGCTACATCGCGGAGTGCTCATCAGCTACTGGGGGCTTTGCTTAAGGTTGCTAGACCTTTTATAACGTTCGCTTCCGCCCACTACTGAGGTCTTGATCGCGTGATCTATCACGTGTCTATCAGATGTTGACTCGTATTAGGGCCTGAATAGACTTTTTCATGCTCGCGTATTGTAATGAATATGAATTGAAATGAGCAATTGTCACTTAATCTGTACAAATTTTATGGCTGTTAAACTTATCGTTTGCCCAAATGTCATCAGAGGTCTGTCATTTGCTATTTATTGTATTTACATTATTATTATATTATTATTCTATGCTACGAATAACTTCTCCAATATAATTTGGCTGCTAAACTTTACTAAACAATTCATTAGATTTACATTAATAATAAAGTATTATTCTATGCTACGAATAACGTCCCCAATATAATTTGGCTGCTAAACTTATCGTTTGCCCAAATGTCTTCAGAGGTCCGTCGTCGAGCGCCCACACGCCCCTGCAGCAGGCGGCGCCCTTCGTCGAGTTCGACATGAGCGCCGAGGGCTTCGGGTGTCTCTTCCTGCCCTCACTGGCGCCCCACAGCGCCCCTACTGGCGGGGCCATGGGGGGCGCTGGGGCTGCGGCCGCTGTAGTGGGCGCGGGGCTCACAGGCCCCACTGGGGACCACAGCGTCACGGGGGGCATTGGGACGGGTTAGTCAGCGGGACAGAACTTGGCACGTGACAGAACTTAGCGGGACAGAACTTAGCGGGACAGAACTTAGCGGGACAGAACTTAGCGGGACAGAACTTAGCGGGACGGAACTTAGCGGGACAGAACTTAGCGGGACAGAACTTGGCGGGACAGAACTTAGCAGGACGGAACTTAGCATGTGACAGAACTTAGCGGGACAGAACTTAGCACGTGACAGAACTTAGCGGGACAGAACTTTGCAGGACAGAACTTAGCGGGACAGAACTTAGCGGGACAGAACTTAGCGGGACAGAACTTGGCGGGACAGAACTTAGCGGGACGGAACTTAGCGGGACAGAACTTAGCGGGACAGAACTTAGCGGGACAGAACTTAGCGGGACAGAACTTAGCGGGACAGAACTTNTGACGTGTTGTTGTTATGACGTGTTGTTGTTATGACGTGTTGTTGTTATGACGTGTTGTTGTTATGACGTGTTGTTGTTATGACGTGTTGTTGTTATGACGTGTTGTTGTTATGACGTGTTGTTGTTATGACGTGTTGTTGTTATGACGTGTTGTTGTTATGACGTGTTGTTGTTATGACGTGTTGTTGTTATGACGTGTTGTTGTTATGACGTGTTGTTGTTATGACGTGTTGTTGTTATGACGTGTTGTTGTTATGACGTGTTGTTGTTATGACGTGTTGTTGTTGTGACGTGTTGTTGTTATGACGTGTTGTTGTTATGACGTGTTGTTGTTATGACGTGTTGTTGTTATGACGTGTTGTTATGACGTGTTGTTATGGTAGCGCTAGTGGTACCATCATCATTTGATGACAGAGTTTTGTATTCATACTGGTCATATATGAGCGAGTTTTATGTCCCACTTATTACAACATATGGTATCATTGTTTATTATCATAGTTGTGTTGTAAACATGTTTACGGTGCCCACAGGGGACCGGCCGTTCCCCCCGCAGTCCGGTCTGAGCTACAGCACCTGGTTCACGGTGGAGCGCTACAGCGACCCAAGAAGCGACCCTCACAGCGTACGGCTGCTGACGGTGGTGAGAAGCATACCAGGGTCCAGTGCACAGCTGCTGTGTCTCGTGGTGTGGCTCTCTGCCAGAGACAAGGCCCTTATTGTGTCTACACAAGAGACGCCTCTGCCTTCTCAGTCACAAGGTTTGGTATATTTCCATCATTGATTTTAAATAATCGTGGCTGACGCACCAGCATGGCCCTGGGCCTATACTTTCAAAAAAGTTAATAGATCGTAAGTTCATCAGCCAATCGTTGATAGTCATTCAAGCAATATCCACCAATCGTAGACAAGAAAATAGAGCGTAGGTACTTACGATCACTTGGCGAGTTTTGAAATATGGCCCCAGGGCAGGATCGTCCTCACTTTGGGGAATCAATGGGGCAATCAGTGCAAATAGTGGCACTGCGCGTGGCACTGATGCACTCTTTTGTGTCGCCATACTGAGCCAGGAGGACCCGCAAAAGGGCAGAAAGTTCATCGTTATTTCTACAAAGTCAGTCATTTTGTGCGTGCGCTCTACCGGCGTGAACTGACCAGAGCAACGAGGCAATGGGGGACGAGGCAATGCAAATTCTAATGAAAATCTCAAATTTAAAATAGCTGTAAAATAGTTCCGCACTTAACATTTTCTTTTAATATTTGTAAAGATTAAGTCAGACAAAGCCTCCGTACAGCAATATTATAGTAAGCTGAACATTGTTCAAGTTCTCTTCGATCAGTCATCTCACTAAGGTTGTTTCCTGCTCAAATTCTTGTTATACTTATTAAGATAAGCGATTATATTCTGAACTTATTTCAGCCGTCCTATAAGCGACTGTTATTTATTATAAAAATGAAGAATCATTGTTGTGTCGCTCTCTAGTTATTCTATTTCTCTTGCCTCAGTACGGCTGATGCTCTGCCTGCTGGAGTTATGAGCCAGTATAGAAACCGTCATTAAAATTTCCATGGAACTTTTTCGTGTAGTGCATTGTATTGTTGTTCGGTTTGCTTGACGTTGCTTGTGTTGAACCGAGGCTGAATGTATACATGATTTCTATGATCTGGTGTCTGAAGCTTTATTGTGGATCCTATGCATCTTCGCAGCTAAGATGAATTCAAATCGTTTGGAGCCTTACACTCCTTTGCTCGTAGCGGCCTAATAACACATATAGTGCATAGTGTTCTGTGAACACGTAATGAGAGCACGTTGTGTAGGAACATGATGCGTGAGAACACGTTGTGTGAGAACACGTTGCGTGAGAACACGTTGCGTGAGAACAGGTTGCGTGAGAACAGGTTGCGTGAGAACACGTTGCGTGAGAACACATTGCGTGAGAACACGTTGTGTACGAACACGTTGCGTGAGAACACGTTGTGTGAGAACACGTTGCGTGAGAACACGTTGCGTGAGAACACGTTGCGTGAGAACACGTTGCGTGAGAACACGTTGCGTGAGAACACGTTGTGTAAGAACACGTTGTGTAAGAACACGTTGCGTGAGAACACGTTGCGTGAGAACACGTTGCGTGAGAACACGTTGCGTGAGAACACATTTCGGTTGCGGCCGATTTCATGCTTGTTGTTGGTGGGATTAACCTGGAAAGCTCTCAGTAATTTGCTGACGGAATCACAAAGTCGTAAAATTTGTAATGTTTGGCTGTGGATATATTGGTATGCCTTGATAATTAAACACATTATAATAATATTTGATTTAATTTTTTAATATTTTTTTTTTGTAATAATATATGTTAATTTTTTCGTTGTAGCACTTCAAGAAATAGAGCCGAGCCTTGCCCCTGACACTGGGTGCCGCGTGTGGTGCCCTGACTTGCTGACTGAAGGCCACTGGCACCACCTCGTCGTGGTCCTCAACAGGACCATCCTCAAGACCTCCTCCCTCACCGTCTACCTGGACGGCAAGAGTGTGCACACGCAGAGGGTAAGTGGGGGCTAATGAGGGCTAACAGAGGTACTAATTAGAGGGTAAGTAGCAGAGGATAAGTTGGGGTCTCATCAGAGGGTAAGTTGGGGTCTCATTAGAGGATAAGTTGGGGTCTCATCAGAGGGTAAGTTGGGGTCTCATTAGAGTGTAAGTTGGGGTCTCATTAGAGGGTAAGTTGGGGTATCATTTGAGGGTAAGTTGGGGTCTCATTAGAGGGTAAGTTGGGGTCTCATTAGAGGGTAAGTTGGGGTCTCATTAGAGGGGAAGGTTGGGGTCTCGTTTGAGGGTAAGTTGGGGTCTCATTAGAGTGTAAGTTGGGGTCTCATTAGAGGGGAAGGTTGGGGTCTCGTTTGAGGGTAAGTTGGGGTCTCATTAGAGTGTAAGTTGGGGTCTCATTAGAGTGTAAGTATAGGTCTAATTAAGGGTCTTTAATTAGAGAATGAGTTAGAGCACATTTCTGCCTACGGTTTATGTCATCGCCAAGCATATAATCCCTGATATTCTTTTAATAATCGTCCTCGTTAACCTTTATTTCTTTAAACAGGGTTCAAACCTTTCACTTTTTTTCATAATTCTCCCAAATACGATATGATGCTCAACGAGAACTTGGAGCATTGGTCAATTCAGTAACCGAGTTCGCGTTCATTGCGAGAACTTATTCGGAAAGTTGAGGTTTTATTTTTATTTTTTTTATACATGGAGGCGGAGTCGAACAAGTTTGTGCACTATGATGTGCAATGTGATGTACAATGTGATGGTCACTGTGATGTGCAATGTGATGTACAATGTGATGGTCACTGTGATGTGCACTGTCATGCACAATGTGATGGTCACTGTGATGTACAATGTGATGTGCACTGTCATGTACAATATCGTGTACAATGTGATGTGCAATGCGATGGGCACTGTGATGTACAATGTAATGTGCACTGTGATGTACAATATGATGTACCATGTGATGTACAATGTAATGTGCACTGTGATGTACAATATGATGTACCATGCGATGTGCACTATGATGTACAATAAGACGCACCAGATGCTCATGACTCCATGGTCACAGTTGCAGTACATCGCCCTGATGCCCGGGGGCGCGCCAGCAAACCTCAACGTCGCGGCCAACGTCTACGCCTACATCGGCTCTGCGCCCCCCTACCGCCGCCTCTCCAGGTGCGGGGGGAAGTTCCGCTCTTACAGATCAATGAATTGCACTCTTTGATATTTGTTGCATTCAATTTTGTTATTTGTAATATTCATGTATTTAATGTACAGGGGCTGGACAAAATGAAAGGATCTTATGGAACTTTAACGCATTCTAGTCTTTGATATTTGTTGTACTTAAATTTGTTATTTGTAATATTCATGTATTCAATGTACAGGGGTTGGACAAAATAATGGGAATACCTGACATTTTGGTATTGTGATTTCTGAACATGTTATTAACAATGAAAACGTGACATGTTTTTATGTTTTGTTGGTTATTGTTGCTGCTAATTGATATTTTATTCCTGCACAGATATTTTTAGTAAATTTCTGTTTATATAACCTAACTTATAACCTATAAATCGCAAACATCTCTGATATTCTAAGAGACCAAATTGTTGGTGCCCATATGGCAGGTGCTAGTGTGGCAAAAACTTCCCGAATGCTTGACGTTTCTAGAGGTACTGTCTCACAAGTAATGACTGCTTTTGAAGGAGAAAAAAAGTCTTCAGCCTAGCATTGGTCTGACCGAAAGTCGAAGTTGTCTGAGAGTGACCGTCAGTACCTAAATCGAATTGTGATAGACAATCTAAAGACCGCGGCAGTTACAATTACTGCAGACCTTAATGGACATCTACAGAACCCTGTTTCCATAAAGACCGTCTGCTGAGAGCTGCACAGGTTTCAGGTATAACTGCTTCAATGCGTCTTGAGTGGCGTTAAAACCTTTCTCGAGCAGTCTAAAAATTGTCTCGACCTCGAGACTTAGAATAGATATCGAGCCTTACTAATCAACGTTTACGTTATTTCCAACCTCTGGCCGAGTTTTCGTTTGGAGGCAGCCAAAATGGCCATTTAATCCCGACTGCCTCCACCCAACCGTATAACATGGCGGGGGATCTGTGATGACCTGAGGTGCTTTTTCTTGGAAATCTGGCGGACCAATGATTTCTCTTTATGGAAGAATCAACAGCTGTTGCTATATGGGAATTTTGGAGGACCAAATTCATCCAGTAGTTCAAGCACTGTTTCCGGAGGGAAAGGCCTTCTTTCAAGATGACAATGCCCCGATTGATACAGCTGAAAAGCCTGAAATTGTTAGAAAATGGCACGAGGAACGTTCTTTTTGAAGTTGAACATCTCATTTGGCCACCACAATCACCAGGCCTGAAAATTAACGTGTATTTATGGTCGATTTTTGAGATGCAAGTCAGAAGTTGATTCCTGCCGCCATCTTATTCAAAAGAGCTAAAGGGACTTAATTTTTGACTGGAGAATGGGTTGAAATTACTTTGTAAACAATTTATAATTTGTATGAATCAATACCTCCGAGAATTGAGGCTGTAGTTACCGGGTAGACCTTCGCCATACCAAAATTTATTTTGTATATTTCTCAGGTGTTTCCCTTATTTTGCCTCACCCCTGTATGTGTTATTTATTGCTGTGTGGCAGGCTGGTGTGGCGGCAGGGCGTCTGCCACCTTCTGGAGGAGGTGCTCTCCCCCGCCGCCGTGGGGCTGCTCCACCAGCTCGGTCCCCACTACACGGGGAGCCTGCAAGCCCCCCAGCTGCCTGGTAGGCTGTTCTAATTAATATCTATATTGCATATATATAATAAACTACTTGATGTCATACGTTGATTTTCTGATAAATGGCAGGGGCAACGGTACTGTATGTATGCCTCCTACCATCAGACTTGTCTTAATTTAATATACATTTAAAACTATATAATTCAAGACATTGTTTGTGATATTTCCTCATAAATGTCACGAAGAACTGCAAGGCAAAATGCATGGGTTATAATATCCAGATACTGACATGTACTTTTTGCACATAGAAGCGATACGCCTATTTGCCGGCTAAATTAGGTCTAGATGACCTAATTTAAATTGTGTCTACATGACGCACACCGAGGCAAGAAATGGATCGATATTTGGACAAAGTGTGACTTATTTCTGTGCGTGCAGGGTGCGAGGCGGGGGCGGCGCTGGTGCTGGAGGAGAAGGTGGTGCTGGGGCTGAACGCCGCGGCGCTGTCGCACTTCACCCTCAGCAAGATACGCAAGTTCTACTCCAAAGTGGACAGCAAGGCCATCGCCAAGCAGGTGAACCTTATCGAAATTATGGTAGGCCTTTTCTTTACAGTTTGCTCCACTCTTTGTGCATTGTCGCCAAGCAGGTCAATTCACATCTATAATATTATATTTATATACATGCCTTTAATGGTTTTGTAGTGATGTCATCGAATTATTTTTTAAATAAATGGAAAACCTGAACTTTGCTTCTAGCGAGAAATTAAATTCAGGTCATTTCACGTCTATATTATATAATATGTATATTTGATGACTCTGTTTATGAGTGTAATGTTGTGCGATTTTATCTTGTGATGTGATATGTTGTGTGTTGTCTTGTCTTTCCCTCATAAATGACACGGACAATTGTGATGATTTATAGTAGATAAGTCTACTTATTATTCCAATATGGCTTCATTCTTGACACATCATTGCTTGCTGTGCCCCACTAACGCCCCCCGTCACATCACAGCTGGGGATGTCATCACACGAGAACGCCACCCCCATCAGGGTGGTGCACAACAGCGCCGGCCACCTCACCGGGCCCGCCCGCACCATGGGTGAGACTTGCACCACTTAAACTGCATATTTATTATTCCTATTTATTGCTGATGCTTTTCTCTGAAATTAGTTTAACCTTATCATTATGCATCACTTACCTGCATATAAGTAATAAAGTCACTTGTTTGCTTTAATCGCAAATTCACTAAAAACTTAAAAGCAAAGAAAACTCTACAAAAATTCATAGTATCTGCATATTTATTATACATATCGTTCGTATTTATTGCTGTTACTTCTCTCTGAAATTAGTCTAACTTTATCATTCTTTTTTAAATCAGTGTTTGAGATATTATATTTCAGTCTGATTATATTCTCCGCAATATTGCGATGCTGTTATATATTGCCTGCTCATGTTGCCTGTTATATTGTGATAACAAGTTTACGATCACCCAAACCCCCGCGTCCCCCGCAGGTGGGGTGGTCATCGGGTACCTTGGGGTGCGGGTGTTCTGCCCGCGGCCCGTGGCTTCCGTCATCCAGACGCTGGGGGGCACCTCGGTCATGTTGGGTGAGACGGCAACCCGCGTGTCACCGTGATTCTTTCCTTTAATTCTCTTATCTATTAGAAATTATTTGTAACTCTCAAATTTCCAAACTTGAGGTAATTTTTGCCCATCTCTTCATTCGTATACTTTTTTTTATCTTTTATGCAAGTTTTATTAAAGACCGGAGAGGATTTCTTATTAATGATTTTCTTATTAATTTCCTCGATGCTGCGAACTAGGCTTTTTGCGACATTTTATCTATTATTATTTTATCTATTGATGTGCATTATCGATTATTTTGACCTACATTTCCCATGCCTACCAAACTTCACTAGATGCTCTCACACTATGTACATTGATATGTGCTATACAATAAATTAATGAAAATATATCAAATTATTAAAGCATTGTAGCTTTTTCGGTCGCATTCTGCTTTTGTACGTTCACATTCTACTCGTGCTGTGGGCACGGAAGTGGGTCACTATTTCGACAATATGACACATTCATTTTTCAGAGTGTCAACTCCTCCTCGCACTCAAAACACGAATTGGTCAAAATGTCCAAAAACTGACACTTTTCTCCCACAGCTCAGCCAGAGAGCAAATTTACATTGATACGTTAGTGTACCGGCCATACTGGGTCAAAACGACCCATATTAGTGTGAAAAATATAACTCAGTACTCACTGCAGTGAGTGACAAAGAACGCATTTTCTCGTCGACGAAAACGTGAAGTCACGCACGGACAGACGGACGGACGGACAGACGGACATGGCGAGCACAATCTGGTGCTCGCCATGACAACATGGTGCAGGTCTGGTGGCGATGACGTCAGACGTGGAGACGCTCTACGCCGCCGTCTATAATATAATATAATATAATATAATATTATAATATAATGTTAGTTCATTTAATATAATATATAATTTTATTTCATTTATTATTATATAATATTATAATATAATAATCTTATTATCATGGTGCAGGTCTGGTGGCGATGGCGTCAGACGTGGAGACGCTCTACGCGGCCGTCAAGGCGCTGTCCTGCGTCGTGCGCTCCAGTAAACCTGGTCTGTCGTGCCAGTGATAAGATAGTGATATAGTGATGATATACCTACCGTAGTGATGATATGCTGATACAATAATGATATAGTGATCACAGTAATGATATAGTGATCTCAATGATGATATAATGATCAGAATAATGATATAGTGATGACAGTAATGATAAACCTGGTCTGTCATGCCAGTTATCATATAATGATATAGTGATGATACCTATACTGATACAATAATGATAGGATATAATGATCCCAGTAATGATATAGCTATCACAATGATGATATAATCACAATAATGATATAATGATAAGATTAACTGAAGACATTAACAGCTCGGTGTTTAGCACGAAACTTTTTCTTGTCAATTTGTCGGTATTTATGTTCTACAAAAGCCGTGAATGGAAGGAAGGTTGTTCTGTTTGCAGCGCCGTGAAGGAACGATGAAGTTGTTTTCAGATCTAATAATTAATTATATTATATATATTTATATTGAATTATATATAAGTAATATTTATTTTTTATATATAGGACGAAGAAATGTTGTTCTTACCCTTCTTATCCAATGTGAACAATTGCTGTTCAAATAGCATAAAATACCAGCCTTAATAATACTAATGAACATAAAGAAAAATATTTATACTAATGAACATCACTAATAACACAATTATTAAGAGCTTGAATAAGTATAAAAATAGTTAATAATGATGATATTAAATGGCATGAACAATATAGATGATGACTGTACAGCCCAGGTGAGCATGACCAGGTGCAGCGGGTACCAGATGCTGGGGCAGCTGCTGCGCCGCAAGCTGCACCTGCTCAACACCCACGTGCTGCACCTGTGTCTGGGGCTGGTGACTGCGGGGGACGCCTCCCCCACCACCGCCACGCCCCTCACTTCCCCCGCCATCCCCAACCTCCCCGCCTTCACTGACCTCGTCCTCGACCTCGAGGTGCTCATGCTGTGCCGTGCTGTGTCATGCTGTGCCGTGCTGTGCCGTGCTGTGCCGTGCTGTGGCATGCTGTGCCGTGCTGTGTCATGCTGTGTCATGCTGTGCCGTGCTGTGCCGTGCTGTGTTATGCTGTGCCATGCTGTGTCATGCTGTGGCATGCTGTGCCGTGCTGTGTTGTGCTGTACAATGCTGTGCCGTGCTGCGTCATGCTGTGCCGTGCTGTACAATGCTGCGCCATGTTGTGCCGTGTTTTGTCATGCTGTACGCACATTGTGTGGCTGTGCTATACTGTGCCTGGTGCCGTGCTCTGCCGTGTTGTGTGTGTCTGTGCTGTCTCTGCTGCTGCCACTCTGCCTGTCTGTGTCTGCAACTGACGTGTAAAGGCGACAGATAATCAAATAAATCTTTAATGCCTTCCTGTATATCATGTATGTTCTGTACGTTCCCATATCACATAATGTTCTTGAGTTCATCAAGTGTATTTATAACGATTGGCCCCTATCTCAGCTATGATGCCGCGCCCCAGGAGGCCTATGTAAGAATTTCATTAAAACAAGATAAGATTTTTATATATTTCTTATACGAGTTATGGTATATTTTATGTTCTCAAACTATATTACGTAATATTGTGCAGTATTATGTGTTATTGCGTAATATTGTGCAGTATTACGTGTTATTGCGCAATATTGTGCAGCATCACGTGTATTTATAAGTAATGTTGCCGAAGCTATGGTGCCGCGCCCCAGGAGGCCTGTACATTATAAGAGTTCGGTATATTTCTATACGAGTTATGGTATATTTATGTTGTCATCCTATATTGCGTTATAGTTTATAGTATCACGTGTATTTATAAGTAATATTGCCGCAGCTGTGGTGCCGCGCCCCCGGGGAGCTGTGGAGGTCGCTGCTGGAGTATCTGCTGGAGCTCGCCAAGGAGTCCCCTGATCGACACAGCAACCTCCAGATCATGCGGTGTGTGATGTGTGGTGTTATGTGGTGCGTGTTGTGTGGTGTGATGTGTGCTGTGTGATGTATGTTGTGATGCGTTGTGTGTGGTGTGTGGCGCGTGTAGTGTGGTGGGTGGTGCGTTCAGTGTTATGTGTGGTGCGTGCTGTGTAATATTTACCGGTACCTACCATGATCCGCTTTTAAAGATCTGCATAAGATGTAAATTTTTTAAGGAAGTTTTTTTGTAACTTGAGAAGAATCGAGGTTTTTTCACTTGTAACTTTTTGCTTGTAACTGAAACGAAATGAAGAGAGTAATTAATATATGCAGGTAAAATTGTCCACTTAATGAAGAAAATAATTAATGTATACAGGTAAAATTCTTCACTTAATGATAAGAGTAATTAATATATGCAGGTAAAATTGTCCACTTTATTAATTTCCAATGATGACGTATGAGGGACCGCTATTGTACGTGGCCTGACGTGCTTATTATGTATGCAGGTCGGTGGGTTTAGTGTCGCGCTTCCTGCTGCTGCTCTATGACTTCGTCAGCTGTCGTGAGGGCCTCCCCACCACTAGTGGGCCCACCACCACCACCACCACCTCCCCAGGGGGCTACAGCTACGGTCCGGTCACCTCCCCTCTGCTGCACTCCCTCATGACCGTCCTCCTCGCAGTCAACCCTCGCCCTGACGACCTGCTCAGGTGGCCTTACCTAAGATTTAGTGCCCTTGTTCCGTGCCCTTATCTCGTGCCCATGCTCGTATCTCGTGTCCTGTACCCGTGGCCCATGCATTTGGCCCTTGCCCGTGGCCCTTGCCCATGGCCCTTGCCCTTGGCCCTTGTCCGTGGCCCTTGCTTGTGTCCCTTGCCCCTGGCCCTTGCCCGTGGCCCTTGCCCGTGGCCCTTGCCCGTGGCCCTTGCCCGTGGCCCTTGCCCGTGGCCCTTGCACGTGGCCCTTGCTCGTGGCCCTTGCCCGTGGCCCATGCAAGTATCTCGTGCCCGTGTCTCGTCCCGCGTCGTGCTGCTAATCGTGAGCGCGAGTTTACTTGGTTGCCTTTTATTTTTTCAGGAACTAGCTTTGCCTCCCCTAAATTTTGCGCCCCCTGACTTCATCTCCTCAACTGTACCTCCTCTTCTACAACTCTGGGTTGGAATGACATTGACCCTGCGGTGTTTGGCCAGACCCGATTCCTTTACTAACGGGCTTTGCGTTTTGTACTCAAGTCTTTGATATTTCACTAACTTGTGTTGAGATAAGCAGGCTTAATTACTGTCGACTATCAGGTTTTATTTAATGCTAGCCTAACTCCCGCCCTGTTGTGCAGCTACGGTCAGTTCATTCTGGCGACGCTGCCCCCGCTGAGCGCCTGCGAGAAGGACGTCGAGGTGGACGCTTTCTTGTTCAGTGGGCGCCACTCCAAGGACGGTGGTGGCGAGAACCCAGGGGCGTCTCAGACCCCCAAAACGTCGTCCACACCTGCGTCAGGAGAAGCCCTCAGCTCCAACGGTAGCTGCTCCCCCGTGGGCATCTCTCCCAGAGTCATCGCCCTCAGGAACAAATGCCTCGAAATCCTGCACACGCTCCTCTACAACTCCAACAAGAACACCATCCATCTTGGGTGAGTGTGGCGGGTGAGGGTGAGTGTGGCGAGGGAAGGCGGCCATGACACCATCCATCTTGGGTGAGTGTGGCGGGTGAGGGTAGCCACCACACCATCCAGCTTGGGTGAGTGTGGCGGGTGAGGGCCACCACACTTTACATGAATCAGACTCTATTTCTGAGCCTGAATCTGAGATCATTCACTACATTTGAGTGTTGGGTGTAGATAAAAAAATATAACTCAGTCACTCACTGCAGTGAGTGACAGAGAGCGCATTTTCTCGTCGACGAAAACTTCCGTCGTCTGTCCGTCTGTCTGTCACGGACGAACAGACAGACAGACGGACATGGCGAGCACAATAGGGCTTTTTTCCATAAATGAGAAGATGCGCTAAAAAAAGACTTAGTCTAATTTAATGGAACAACATTTAAGTTATCTTGATTAAATCTTGATTAGAAAAACGTAGTTTAATTTAATAGAACATCATTTATAGTTATCTTGATTAAATCTTGATTAGAAAGACTTAGTTTAATTTAATAGAACATCATTCATAGTTATCTTGATTAAATCTTGATTAGAAAGACAAGAGGGTAAGTTGGGGTCTCATTAGAGGATAAGTTGGGGTCTCATCAGAGGGTAAGTTGGGGTCTCATTAGAGGATAAGTTGGGGTCTCATCAGAGGGTAAGTTGGGGTCTCATTAGAGTGTAAGTTGGGGTCTCATTAGAGGGTAAGTTGGGGTATCATTTGAGGGTAAGTTGGGGTCTCATTAGAGGGTAAGTTGGGGTCTCATTAGAGGGTAAGTTGGGGTCTCATTAGAGGGGAAGGTTGGGGTCTCGTTTGAGGGTAAGTTGGGGTCTCATTAGAGTGTAAGTTGGGGTCTCATTAGAGGGGAAGGTTGGGGTCTCGTTTGAGGGTAAGTTGGGGTCTCATTAGAGTGTAAGTTGGGGTCTCATTAGAGTGTAAGTATAGGTCTAATTAAGGGTCTTTAATTAGAGAATGAGTTAGAGCACATTTCTGCCTACGGTTTATGTCATCGCCAAGCATATAATCCCTGATATTCTTTTAATAATCGTCCTCGTTAACCTTTATTTCTTTAAACAGGGTTCAAACCTTTCACTTTTTTTCATAATTCTCCCAAATACGATATGATGCTCAACGAGAACTTGGAGCATTGGTCAATTCAGTAACCGAGTTCGCGTTCATTGCGAGAACTTATTCGGAAAGTTGAGGTTTTATTTTTATTTTTTTTATACATGGAGGCGGAGTCGAACAAGTTTGTGCACTATGATGTGCAATGTGATGTACAATGTGATGGTCACTGTGATGTGCAATGTGATGTACAATGTGATGGTCACTGTGATGTGCACTGTCATGCACAATGTGATGGTCACTGTGATGTACAATGTGATGTGCACTGTCATGTACAATATCGTGTACAATGTGATGTGCAATGCGATGGGCACTGTGATGTACAATGTAATGTGCACTGTGATGTACAATATGATGTACCATGTGATGTACAATGTAATGTGCACTGTGATGTACAATATGATGTACCATGCGATGTGCACTATGATGTACAATAAGACGCACCAGATGCTCATGACTCCATGGTCACAGTTGCAGTACATCGCCCTGATGCCCGGGGGCGCGCCAGCAAACCTCAACGTCGCGGCCAACGTCTACGCCTACATCGGCTCTGCGCCCCCCTACCGCCGCCTCTCCAGGTGCGGGGGGAAGTTCCGCTCTTACAGATCAATGAATTGCACTCTTTGATATTTGTTGCATTCAAGTTTGTTATTTGTAATATTCATATATTCAATGTACAGGGGATGGACCAAATGAGAGGAACTTATGGAACTTTAACGCATTCTAGTCTTTGATATTTGTTGTAGGTACTTAAATTTGTTATTTGTTATATTCATGTATTCAATGTACAGGGGTTGGAGAATATAATGGGAATACCTGATATTTTGGTATTGTGATTTCTGAACATGTTATAAACAATGAAACCGTGACATGTTTTTATGTTTTGTTGGTTATTGTTGCTGCTAATTGATATTGTATCATTGCACATATATTTTAAGTAAATTTTTGTGTCTATAACCTAACCTATAACCTATAAATTGCAAACATCTCTGGCATTCAAAGAGGCCAATTGTTGATGCCTGTATGGCAGGTGCTAGTGTGACAGAATTTCCCGAATGCTTGACGTTTCAAGAGGTACTGTCTCACAAGTAATGACTGCTTTTGAAAGAGAAGGAAAAAAAGTCCTCAGAATAGCACAGTTGTGGCCGAAAGTCGAAGTTGTCTGAGAGAGACCGTCAGTACCTAAATCAAATTGTGAGAGACAAACTAAAGATCGCGGCAGTTAAAATTACTGCAGACCTTAATGGACATCTACACTGTTAGAAAAAACTGTGAAAAAACGGTCCCACTGGCATTCTAGTGGCTGGTCGCCCCATGAAAATAAACTGTTTCGCCGTTTTTATCAGATGTTTTACGGATTTCTAGTGTTAAATCAGAATAAAAACGGCGACACGGTGTTTCTTCTCACGTGCCGACCGGCCACTGAAACGCCGGAAATACCGTTAACGGTATTTTTTCTAACAGTGTAAAGAACCCAGTTTCCATAAAGCCTGTCTGCCGAGAGCTGCACAGATCTGGATTCTATGGAAGAATTGCAATTAGAAAACCTCTGGTTTCAGGTATAACTGCTTCAAAACGTCTTGAGTGGTGTTAAAACCTTAGGTCTCGAGCAGTCTAAAAATCGTCTCGACCTCGAGACCTAGAATAGATCTCGAGCCTGACTAATCAACGTTTACGTTATTTCCAACCTCTGGCCGAGTTTACGTTTGGAGGCCGCCAAAATGGCCATTTAATCCCGACCGCCTCCTCCCAACCATAAAACATGGCGGGGGATTTGTGATGATCTGGTGTGCTTTTTCTTGGAAATCCGGCGGACCTATGATTTCTCTTCGTGGAAGAATCAACAGCTGTTGCTATATGAGAATTTTGGAGGACCAAATTCATCCAATGGTTTCCGGAGGGAAAGGCCTTCTTTCATTGTGATAATGCCCCGATCCATACAGCTGAAATTGTTAGAAAATGGCACGAGGAACGTTCTTTTTGAAGCTGAACATCTCATTTGGCCACCACAATCACCAGACCGGAAAATTAACTTGTATTTATGGTCGATTTTTGAGATGCAAGTCAGAAGCTGATTCCTGCCGCCATCTTGTTCAAAAGAGCTAAAGGGAGTTTCGAATGGAGAATGGGTTGAAATTCCTTTTTAAACAATTTATAATTTGTATGATTCGTTACCTCGGAGAATTGAGGCTGTAATTACCGGGTAGACCTTCGCCATACCAAAATTTATTTTGTAGAGTTCTCAGGTCTTTCCCAATTGTTTTGTTTCACCCCTGTATGTGTATGTGTTATCTATTGCTGTGTGGCAGGCTGGTGTGGCGGCAGGGCGTCTGCCACCTTCTGGAGGAGGTGCTCTCCCCCGCCGCCGTGGGGCTGCTCCACCAGCTCGGTCCCCACTACACGGGGAGCCTGCAAGCCCCCCAGCTGCCTGGTAGGCTGTTCTAATTAATATCTATATTGCATATATATAATAAACTACTTGATGTCATACGTTGATTTTCTGATAAATGGCAGGGGCAACGGTACTGTATGTATGCCTCCTACCATCAGACTTGTCTTAATTTAATATACATTTAAAACTATATAATTCAAGACATTGTTTGTGATATTTCCTCATAAATGTCACGAAGAACTGCAAGGCAAAATGCATGGGTTATAATATCCAGATACTGACATGTACTTTTTGCACATAGAAGCGATACGCCTATTTGCCGGCTAAATTAGGTCTAGATGACCTAATTTAAATTGTGTCTACATGACGCACACCGAGGCAAGAAATGGATCGATATTTGGACAAAGTGTGACTTATTTCTGTGCGTGCAGGGTGCGAGGCGGGGGCGGCGCTGGTGCTGGAGGAGAAGGTGGTGCTGGGGCTGAACGCCGCGGCGCTGTCGCACTTCACCCTCAGCAAGATACGCAAGTTCTACTCCAAAGTGGACAGCAAGGCCATCGCCAAGCAGGTGAACCTTATCGAAATTATGGTAGGCCTTTTCTTTACAGTTTGCTCCACTCTTTGTGCATTGTCGCCAAGCAGGTCAATTCACATCTATAATATTATATTTATATACATGCCTTTAATGGTTTTGTAGTGATGTCATCGAATTATTTTTTAAATAAATGGAAAACCTGAACTTTGCTTCTAGCGAGAAATTAAATTCAGGTCATTTCACGTCTATATTATATAATATGTATATTTGATGACTCTGTTTATGAGTGTAATGTTGTGCGATTTTATCTTGTGATGTGATATGTTGTGTGTTGTCTTGTCTTTCCCTCATAAATGACACGGACAATTGTGATGATTTATAGTAGATAAGTCTACTTATTATTCCAATATGGCTTCATTCTTGACACATCATTGCTTGCTGTGCCCCACTAACGCCCCCCGTCACATCACAGCTGGGGATGTCATCACACGAGAACGCCACCCCCATCAGGGTGGTGCACAACAGCGCCGGCCACCTCACCGGGCCCGCCCGCACCATGGGTGAGACTTGCACCACTTAAACTGCATATTTATTATTCCTATTTATTGCTGATGCTTTTCTCTGAAATTAGTTTAACCTTATCATTATGCATCACTTACCTGCATATAAGTAATAAAGTCACTTGTTTGCTTTAATCGCAAATTCACTAAAAACTTAAAAGCAAAGAAAACTCTACAAAAATTCATAGTATCTGCATATTTATTATACATATCGTTCGTATTTATTGCTGTTACTTCTCTCTGAAATTAGTCTAACTTTATCATTCTTTTTTAAATCAGTGTTTGAGATATTATATTTCAGTCTGATTATATTCTCCGCAATATTGCGATGCTGTTATATATTGCCTGCTCATGTTGCCTGTTATATTGTGATAACAAGTTTACGATCACCCA
>NW_025941883.1:0-5748 GCF_000764305.2 Hyalella azteca
ATCTTCGTCAAGATCATACAGTTCATCGCGCAGGTCAACAGATATTTTAATGTAGTTCATCGCGCAGGTCACGGGATATTTTAATCTGATAGTTCATCGCGCAGGTGACGTGTCCTCACGTCACCTGCGACAATCTGAGTCCTCAGTGACAATCTGAGGTGCAATTCAAGCTTGACTTATTCATGTTTAATTACTTAGGTTCAAATTAAAGGTAAAAATTTTTAGTGTCCCGTTGCGTTTCAATTTCTGGTTTCGATTTGCAGCATCTTTTATTTAAACATCTACGGAGACACACGTGATGTTCGGTTACAATTTTTTCTTTGTAAAGATATTTTAAAGAGTGGTAAGTTCCTTATGAGTTTTCTTGACAACTTCTGCGAAGCGTTGAATTAAAGAATTACATTGCGGTTGAATCAGTTTTGGTCAAGTGTCCTGTATTTTTTTGGACGTTGAAATGCTATTTTTAATTGCAACCTCCTTCTTGAGGGCTTATTGCGCTCTTAATCATTTTTATATTGGTCTGTTATTTGTTTATTGTATTTTATTTATCTTGTATACCGCCCAAGTTTTTGTAGAGATCGGCCTTCAAATGCCTAACATAACATTAAAACTATCAAGAACGGCTGAAAATCGCATCAATGTTTCAACAGGAGTGGCTGGTATAAACATTTATCTTGAACAGGAGCAGCAGGACATAACATTAATATGTCAACAGGAGCAGCAGAACATAACATTAATATGCCAACAGGAGCGTCTGGACATAACATTCATAATAAATATGCCAACAGGAGCGTCTGGACTTCGCGATGCGCGACATTGTGTTCGACCTGCTGAGCGTGGGGCGGCCCATCAAAGTGATCCTGTCTCCTGAACGCATGGCCATCGGCCTGCGGGCCTTCCTGGTGGTGGCGGACAGCCTGCAGCAGAAGGAGGGCGACCCTCCTATGCCCCGTACCCTCGCCGTCCTGCCCTCCGGCAACACGCTCAGGGTTAAGAAAACTTTCCTCTCCAAGGTGCGTCTTGTTTAAAAGTTTAAAATAATTGGCACTTTGCTCTCAAAAATGAGTGTTGCTTCAATAAGTACTTGACGCTCGAGGTGAATAACAATTTCGTTTGTGGTGTTCGCACATCTGGAAATTTCACCTTTTCCTTTTTCCCACTGAAATATGAATTGCTTTGGAAGCCGCTTTGTGCCTACAACTCAATGTTTCGTGTCCAAAACGTCTTCGCCTTAGAACACACTACATTCTCGGTTACTTTGAACTTATTGCGTTGGCAAACATTGGTCTAGTTTTATTATACTCCTCTAGCGCCGGTCTAGTGATGCTTTACTCCTGTCACCGGACGCCTGCCGCAACCCTTAAACTTGTCAGAATGATCAGAGCTCTTAATTACGGCCAAACGCCGGCAACTGTCTTGTAAAAAGTTCAAGTGCACTGGGATGTCCATTAAAACTTTGGTAACACGGATAAAACGTAGTTTTATTTCAGCAAAGCACACTTTAAAAACAGGCACGGTTAAAAGTTAAACTAGAATAACATTAGGTTCATGATAAAGGAGCAGCTCACTAAATCTTCACGGCACCGCCACAGCTCCAGCGTTAAGCACAGAATGCTGAGAGTTAACAGAGCTTAGCGGGCTCAGGTATGAACCTCACTATAGGGCTGGCGGGACACAACTAACTACCTGACGCACAGACGCTCAGACCTGACCTAGTACTAGACAGTTCCAACTGCTATAGGTCTGACTCGCATGTCACTGGCGCGGCTTCGCCAGACGTAATAGAATAATTTCGCCAGAATGAACAAAAATGCATATGAGTATGAGAATAAATGATCGCATCAATCGAATAATGAATATTAGTGAACGATGTTCATCGTACTCACTCCTCTAGAAAAAATCTATTCGTACTACATCTATGTTATAACTACTATAGGTATTCTATATTATTAGTACTATATCTTGTATTATAACTACTATATCCTATATATCATAACTACTATCTCTATTATAACTAGTATATGCTACACTATAACTGGTCTACTAATTAAGGACATGTCCAGATGTTAACAGAAGACACGGCGCGTAACATCGGTCTAGCCTCGTATTACCCGCTCGTGCGCAAGACCTTCAACGACATGCTCAGGGCGCTCGACGCGCAGTTCGGCAAGCCTCTCATCATGACCAACGCGCACAACGTCAACAAGGTGAACTCTCTTGTTTTATTTACATTTATTTCATTACATGTTATCACTTGAGTGAAAATTTTCAAGAGAGAAATGTCATATTTGTAACCCGTATGCTCTACTTTTTATTGCATTTATTTCATTCCATGTTATCACTTGAGTGAANTTTATTTCATTACATGTTATCACTTGAGTGAAAATTTTCAAGAGAGAAATGTCATATTTGTAACCCGTATGCTCTACTTTTTATTGCATTTATTTCATTACATGTTATCACTTGAGTGAAAAATTTCGATAAAAAATTTCATATTTATTGGCCGGTATAATTCTTTTTATCGCATTTTCTCATTTATGGAAAAAAGGCGCTATTGCGTGTTTGTCATGTCCATCCGTCCGTGACTTCATGTCGCGGACGGATGAGAAAATGCGCTCTCTGTCACGCACTACAGTGAGTACTGATCTAATTTTTTTTATCGAGAATGTTTCGCTTGAACTATTGTGCCAATACTGTGCAGGAGCCTGATGAACTGATTGGCTGTACAGGAGCCTGATGAACTGATTGGCTGTGCAGGAGCCTGATGAGCTGATTGGCTGTGCAGGAGCCTGATGAGCTGATTGGCTGTGCAGGAGCCTGATGAACTGATTGGCTGTACAGGAGCCTGATGAACTGATTGGCTGTACAGGAGCCTGATGAACTGATTGGCTGTACAGGAGCCTGATGAACTGATTGGCTGTGCAGGAGCCTGATGAGCTGATTGGCTGTGCANCTTCCCTGAGTGGCGGCATGAGGTCATACATGGTGAGTGGCGCTCCAGAGCCTCCAGGCACTCGTCATCGACTTCCCTGAGTGGCGGCATGAGGTCATACATGGTGAGTGGCGCTCCAGAGCCTCCAGGCACTCGTCATCGACTTCCCTGAGTGGCGGCATGAGGTCATACATGGTGAGTGGCGCTCCAGAGCCTCCAGGCACTCGTCATCGACTTCCCTGAGTGGCGGGAGGTCATACATGGTGAGTGGCGGCATGAGGTCATACATGGTGAGTGGCGGAGGAAGGAATGAGTAGTGCTATGAGTTGGCGGGTGGGTAGGTAGATGTGCTGTAGCTACGGACAGGTCCCCCGGAAATTGGTCAAAAGGATGGCTTGCCTGCTAGGGTGTAGGGTTGATGCACACACTAAAGGTTTTGTTGTGTGGGCTTGCGTAAGGGTAATTTGAATGAGTTATATGTTCTCATGTATTAGTATAAATAACTTGTATGATTATAAATATGGTGAGTGGCGGAGGAAGGAATGAGTAGTGCTATGAGTTGGCGGGTGGGTAGGTAGATGTGCTGTAGCTACGGACAGGTCCCCCGGAAATTGGTCAAAAGGATGGCTTGCCTGCTAGGGTGTAGGGTTGATGCACACACTAAAGGTTTTGTTGTGTGGGCTTGCGTAAGGGTAATTTGAATGAGTTATATGTTCTCATGTATTAGTATAAATAACTTGTATGATTATAAATAAGTTATGTGGTCTGACAAAGAATCACCAAATGATCTCACACCGTACATGCATGATATAAATATCCTGTTCATTCACGACAGGGTTCATCCAGTTCATGAGTCGCGAGGTGGGCGACGCGTTCCCTCAGCTCGTAGACGCGTCACTGCGCATGTTGCTGCAACTCTACATGGCCTGGCGCTCTGCACTCTCTGCTACTTCTACTTCTACTTCTACCTCTACTACTGCTGCTGCTGCTGGTGGTGTTAACAGAGGCACGCCGCCCCAACTGCAGCACCTGCAGTGCCTGCAGCTCAGTCAGGTGCTACACTTGAAATTTTTTAGCTTTTCTCCGTTTGTTTATGTTCGAGACGATATAATTCCTCTTTGAAATCCGTAAAATCCGTAATACTTTTTAATATGAAACACTGTCAATAAAAAGAAAAATATATTCTTATTTTCTGGATTTACTAGGAGTAAATTTGTTATATTTATACTTGACTTCCTAGTGTCATGTAACAATGATTCATTGATGCCTGAACTGATCCTAATGTGGAGCGAGAAGACTAGTGTTTGTCTGGCGGAACATTAGTGTTAACTAGTACTGCCACACCTAGGTAGTGTTGACTAGTACTGCCACACCTAGTGTTAACTAGTAGTGTTAACACCTAGTTGAACTAGTGCTGCGACACCCCCAGCAGCGCGGGGACGACCTGGAGGTGGTGTGTCTGGGGGAGGCCGTGTCCCTCGTGGTGCTCTGCTCCTGCCGCTCCGCCCCACGGCGGCTGGCGGCCCTGCTGCTGAAGGAGCTCAAGCTGCTCGCCGCCGCCCTGGTGGGGCCTGCACACCAGCACACCTCCCTGCTGGACTGTCTTGACAGGTGGGTGGTGTGTCTAGTGCTGCTGGACTGTCTTGACAGGTGGGTGGTGTGTCTAGTGCAGCTGGACTGTCTTGACAGGTGGGTGCACATGGTGTGTCTAGTGCTGCACAGGCACTGCCCAAAGAATAATGTATTATATGTATAATGTAAATAGAATAATTTAAATATATAATGTAAGAATAATGTACATGTAGGCATCTTTAAATCATGTTAAGGGTACCTATGCGTCATGTTCAATAATGTAAATATAATAAGAATAATATAAATGTAGGCGTTTTTAATAATGTAAAGTTTGGCGTCATATTAAATAATATAAATATAGTAAGAATAAAGTAAATATATAGCAAATTTCCCTGTCCAGACACTGCGGGGCGGTGGTGGAGGGCGTGAGTGCCCAGGTGGGCGCGTGTGAGAGGGCGGCGACCTGCGCAGGGGGCGCGGGCAGCAGCGGGGGCGCCGGCGCTGACCTGCAGTGGCTGGTGGAGCGCACGGGCGCCCTCTGGACGGGCGCTGATGTCGACAAGGGCGCCACGTCGCCCGCCCAAACTGACGTCTGGCCCCAGGTGCTGCCTATCTTAGATATTATACTGCGATTGTGCTTATAGTGATTGTGATCACGAGGATTTTCATGTGATTGTAATCACGAGGATTGTCTTATGATTATGATCATGATGATTGTTTATATTACGATGGTGCTTATAGTGATTGTGATCAAGAGGATTGTGCGTATAAGGATTATGCTCATATGGATTGTTATGCGATCGTGTTCATTGTCTTGCGATTGTGTCCATAACTGTTAGCTTGCGATTGTGCTTATAGTGATTGTGCTCATGAGGATTGTCATGCGATCGTGTTCATAGCGATTATCATGCGATTGTGCTTATAATGATTGTGATTATAGTGATTTTCATACGATTGTGTTCATAAGTGTTAGCTTGCGATTGTGCTCATGAGGATTGTACTCATAATGATTGTGTTTATAACGATTGTCTTATTATTGTCTTCATAACGATTGTCTTATGATTTTGTTCAGAACGATTGTCTTATGATTGTGTTCATAACGATTGTCTCACGATTGTGTTCATATTTAATTGCATTACGTGGTTTAAATCAGTGTTACTTAATTTGATACGAGTTTTTCTTCATGGTGACTTGCCACTCGATGCTATCAAGCCTTCGAAGCCTTAAACCATTACGACTCCACC
>NW_025941883.1:5891-15823 GCF_000764305.2 Hyalella azteca
AGGATTGTGCTTATAAGAATTGTGCTTATGAGGATTGTGCTTATAAGGATTGTGCTTATGAGGATTGTGCTTATAAGGATTGTGCTTATAAGAATTGTGCTTATAAGGATTGTGCTTATGAGGATTGTGCTTATGAGGATTGTGCTTATAAGGACTTGCCACTCAATGCGATCAAGCCTTCCAAGCCGTTCACAATTACGAGTCCACCACGTGGTTTAACGGATTTATTTAGGTAATTTTTTAAGTATTTATCTGAATTTTTATTTTAGTTATTTAACTAAATAATTAAACAATTATATATATTTGGCCCTCATAACAGCCATAATAAGAATCATAATAATAATAGCGGTTTCAGTAAACAATTATTTAAATGGCTCTCATAAGAGCCATCATAATAGTCATAATAATAATAATAATAATAGCGGTTTCAGCGTTATAGTAGTCCGTAGGCCTGTCGCCGATTCTTAACATCGCAGAAAATTCCCAGCTTGTTGCGGTCATGTGCAAAGGTACCTGCGTCTGAGCCCCCGGTCTGTGCAGGTGCTGCTGGGTTTCCTGCAGGAGGGGCGCGTGTTGTCGGAGTGCCCTCGAGCTTCTGCCCTCGCCTGGCCCCTCGCATACACTAGGGCTGCCCTCCTCTACCCCACCATTGACCCTCTGTGAGTGGGGCAATATCCTGCGTCTGTTTTATTTGTTCTCAAGGTACCGTGCCTTCAGGATGGTTATTAATTTGTTCTCAAGGTACCGTACCTTCAGGATGGTTATTAATTTGTTCTCAAGGTACCGTACCTTCAGGATGGTTCGTAAGTCTGTCACCCAATCAATGATTTCTTATCACAACACTTCTATTTAACTTCACTTCTTGTTGTCTGCTACAAATTTGTAGCAGACAACAAGAAGCGTGGACAAATTGTGTTGTCCACGTCGGTACGGTCAGTCAACACAGTATTGTATGATGTGTATTGTGTTTGTATCATACGAACACAATATTGTATGATGTGTATTGTGTTTATATGATAATAATATTGTCGGCGTGGGTACAGTCAGCCAACACAATATTGTATAATATGTATTATGTTTATATAACAATAATATTGTGGGCGTGGGTACAGTCAGCCTAACGACAACCGCGCGTCGCTGCTGCGTTCAGCAACAACCCTCAAGAAGCCCCCGGTGTGTGAGCGCGACCTGTACCTGAACCACTGCTGGACTGTCTTGACAGGTGGGTGGTGTGTCTAGTGCTGCCCACCAGCACACCTCGCTGCTGGACTGTCTTGACAGGTGGGTGATGAGGTAGCCCACTTCTTCCTGCCGTAAGTATACCAATGAAAAACTCGATAATTTGGACATCTTTCGTCATCCAGTTTCCGGTCTTTTATCTAGATTTTTGATTTTCAAACGTCGGGACTATCTAGGTTTTTTATTTTAGTACGTTGGGGCTATCTAGTTTTTTTTAGTACGTCGGGGCTATCTAGTTTTTTTTAGTACGTCGGGGCTATCTATGTTTTTTTTACTTTGGTACCTCGGGGCTATCTATATTTTTTCTTTTTAGTACGTCGGGGCTATCTAGGTTTTTTTTTATTATTGGACTTCGGGGCTCGTGTGTGTGTATATAGCCCTCGTGTGAGGGCTATATAAGTTTTTTACGTCGGTGCTATCTAGTTTTTTTTTGTAATTTTAGCACTACCTCGGTGCTATCTAGATTTTTTTTATATTAGGACTTCGGGGCTATCTAGGATTTTTTTTTAGTATGTCGGGACTATCTAGGTTTTTAATTTTTTAACTTCCGGGCTAACGAGCATTTCCTTGTCGCGCGTCCAGACACTTTCTCTGCCCAGGCATTGCCCATAGAATAATGTATTTTATGTAGGTACCTATAATGTAAATAGAATAATTTAAATGTATAATGTGAGAATAATGTAAATGTAGGCGTCTTTAAATAATGTAAAGGGTAGGCGTCAGATTAAATAATGTTAATATTGTAAGAATAAAGTGAATGTAGGCGTTTTTAAATAATGTAAAGTTTGGCGTCATATTAAATAATATAAATGTACTAAGAACAATGTAAATGTATAGAACATTACTGTACCCAGGCACTGACCAAAAAATAATGTATTATATGTATGATATAAATAGAAAAATTTTAATATATAATGTAAGAATAATGTAAATGAAGGCGTCGTATTAAATAATGTAAATATAGTAAGAACAAAGTGAATGTAGTAAGAACAATTTGAAACTATAGGAGATTTGTGTGCGCAGACACTGCGGGGCGGTGGTGGAGGGCGTGAGTGCCCAGGTGGGCGCGTGCGAGAGGGCGGCGACCTGCCCTGGGGGCGCGGGCAGCAGCGGGGGCGCGGGCGCCGACCTGCAGTGGCTGGTGGAGCGCACGGGCGCCCTCTGGACGGGCGCTGACGTCGACAAGGGCGCCACGTCGCCCGTCCAAACTGACGTCTGGCCCCAGGTACTGCTTGTCTGTGATTATGGTGATTGCGATTATGAGGCTGTCTCTTATACACATCTAGATGTGTATAAGAGACAGACGCAGACACTGCGGGGCGGTGGTGGAGGGCGTGAGTGCCCAGGTGGGCGCGTGCGAGAGGGCGGCGACCTGCCCTGGGGGCGCGGGCAGCAGCGGGGGCGCGGGCGCCGACCTGCAGTGGCTGGTGGAGCGCACGGGCGCCCTCTGGACGGGCGCTGACGTCGACAAGGGCGCCACGTCGCCCGTCCAAACTGACGTCTGGCCCCAGGTACTGCTTGTCTGTGATTATGGTGATTGCGATTATGAGGGTTGTGATAATGAGGGTTGTGATTATGAGGATTGTGATTATGAGGATTGTGATTATGAGGATTGTGATTATGAGGATTGTGATTATGAGGATTGTGATTATGANGTCTCACGATTGTGTTCAAAACGATTGTCTCACGATTGTGTTCATAAGGATTGTCTCACGATTGTGTTCAAAACGATTGTCTCACGATTGTGTTCATAAGGATTGTCTCACGATTGTGTTCAAAACGATTGTCTCACGATTGTGTTCATAAGGATTGTCTCACGAGTGTGTTCATAAGGATTGTCTCACGATTGTGTTCAAAACGATTGTCTTATGAGTGTGTTCATAACGATTGTCTTATGATTGCGTTCATAACGATTGTCTTATGATTGTGTTCAAAACGATTGATTTATGATTGTGTTCATAATTGTCTTACGATTGCGTTCATAGTGTTAGTTAATTTGATACTTTTTCTTTATGGTGACTTGCCACTCAGTGCAATCTAGCCTTCTAATTAAGCCTTTAACCATTACGACTCGACCACGTGGGTTTAACGAAGTTATTTAGGTAAATTTTCTAACCCAAGTATTTATCTTAATTTTCATTCGAGTTATTTAACTAAATCATTTAACAATTATATATGTGGGCCTCATAAGAACCATAATAATAATTAATAATAGTGGTTTCAGTAAACAATTATTTATATGGCTCTCATAAGAGCCATCATAATAGTAATAATTATAATAATAATAGCGGTTTCAGCGTTTAATAGGCCATAGGCCTATCGCCTATAAAATTCACAGCTTGTTGCGGTCATGTGCAAAGGAACCTGCGTATGACGCCCGGTCTGTGCAGGTGCTGCTGGGTTTCCTGCAGGAGGGGCGCGTGCTGTCGGAGTGCCCTCGTGCTTCTGCCCTCGCCTGGCCCCTCGCATACACCAGGGCTGCCCTCCTCTACCCCACCATTGACCCTCTGTGAGTGGGGCAATATCATGCGTCTGTTTTATTTGTTCTCAGGAAACCGTGCCTTCAGGATGGTTATTAATTTGTTCTCAAGGTACTGCACCATTAGGATGGTTATTAGTTCATAAGAATGTTGGCCAATATCCTGCATCTGTTGTTGCATTTGTTCTTAAAGGGTCTGCACCATCAGGATGGTTATTAGTTAATAAGAATGTTGGCTAATATCCTGCGTCTGCTTTATTTCTTCTCAAGGAACCGCACCTTCAGGATAGTTATGAGTTCGTAACTCTGTCACCCAAACAACGATTTATTACAAAACTTAATTCTCCTAATGAACTTCATTTCTTGTTGTCCTCTACAATTCTTATAATCAATATTTAACATACTTCTAATTGTCCAATCGATCTGAAATTTTGTGCACTTGCGTAAAGTCGGAGACAATGCTCGAATCAATTGACAGAATAAATAATTTTTAATTTTTTTTGGTATATAAAAATATAAAAAATGTGAAAATTATTTTTTATAAATGAAAATAAAGTTAAAAATTCATTGTACATTTGTAACATTGGAGACACTGGATTCTTTAGAAATGTTGTCTTTTTTAATGCAAATTTTTTTAACTCAAGCCACTAATTGCAGACTATATATTGGCCTCCATGCTTACTTGAGCTAGTTTTGATAGCAGGGCCTTTGTTTAGCAGCCTCATAAAATATGGTACATGATATGCTACATGCTTCGAATGTATCATTTGTTGACGAAGCCTCATTTGTTTCTAAGATCACTGATGACATTTGGCAATCATTTGAATTGGCAAAACTGCCATATTGAGCAGCAACCGACAAGGAGTGCACATGTATTATGTGTTGTGTATATAATATCGGAGTATACTACAATGCTTCACATATTATACACAAACCTTTACAATAATATACACACATTATAAAGCTTTAGTATTGGTTGGCAGAATTTGTTTCTAAGCAGGTTTCATTGAAGACCAGAGAATCAGTTTTATTGACTATTTTCTTTGTAGTTTTTTTAGTATATCGAACAATATGTCTCGTTTGCACTGGTGAACCGAAAATCATGGTATAACGATATAGATTTTAATTTTGTTAACAACGTTTCGAATGTATCAATGACAATCATTCATTATCAGGTTACAGGACGCATTGAGTGATAATTTGGATCGACACGTGTATAAAATCATGTAAATAAGATACTACTCCGAAAATCGGAGTTTGATTAGAAGTAATTAAAATATCACGAAAATATGGAGATAATAAAAAATTAAAGCACTAAAAATTACTCCGAAAACAGTCTCAATTAAGGTTCTGACAAACCCAGAAGTTTGAAGGTTGATGGCTGCTGGACTTGTAATCAATCATTACATGCGCAGTCATGTTATAGTCCATCATGAACCATTACATTCATCATGTACTCCATGATACAGCAATAGTATGACCTTGGTCCTACTTTTGCTGAGGATCAAATGTGCGAAATTTAAAATCGAGTTTTTCTCAGATGAAAAGATCAAGCCAGGATTGTACTGCAGGTGTTTTGATGATACCGTATCTTCGTTGTTGTTCGTTATGAAGATTAACTGAAAAGTTGATGAGAAATTCGTCAATAAAACAACTTCTCTGGTCTTCATTAAACTTCATTATGTGACTACAATATTGGTTGTTCCGGTATACTACTAGGCTTTAGACTTCATGATGAGAATATTGTATGATGTGTATTGTGTTTATATGATAAGAACACAATATTGTATGATATGTATTGTGTTTATATGATAAGAACACAATATTGTATGATGTGTATTGTGTTTGTATCACAAGAACACAATATTGTATAATATGTATTGTGTTTTCATGATAACAATATTGTCCACGTCGGTACAGTCAGCCAACACAATATTGTATAATATTTAATTTGTTTATATGATAACAATATTGCCCACGTCTGTACAGTCAGCCTAACGACAACCGCGCGTCGCTGCTGCGTTCAGCAACAACCCTCAAGAAGCCCCCGGTGTGTGAGCGCGACCTGTACCTGAACCTGTGGCGTAACTACGCCGTCCTGGCGTGCCGTGTCGTGCCCTCCGTCAGCTCATCGTCCTCCGTCGTCAGCAGCTCAGTGTCAGCCACTGGCTCCTCGTCAGCGTCAGCCACTGGGTCATCGTCAGCGTCGTCCACGCCTGTGCAGCAGCGCTGCGCCTCCCCTGACATCAGCATCGGGTGAGCGAACCTGGTTAATGGGCGTTAATGGGTGTAAGTGGTGTTAAGGAGAGATAATGGGTGTAGGTGGTGTTAAGGGGAGCTAATGGGTGTGTAGGTGGTGTTAAGGGAAGCTAATGGGTGTGTAGGTGGTGTTAAGGGGAGCTAATGGGTGTGTAGGTGGTGTTAAGGGGAGCTAATGGGTGTGTAGGTGGTGTTAAGGGGAGCTAATGGGTGTGTAGGTGGTGTTAAGGGGAGCTAATGGGTGTGTAGGTGGTGTTAAGGGGAGCTAATGGGTGTGTAGGTGGTGTTAAGGGGAGCTAATGGGTGTGTAGGTGGTGTTAAGGGGAGCTAATGGGTGTGTAGGTGGTGTTANCTCAAATATTTTGAATATGTAAATATATATTGTATATATATGAATATTTAAAATGATTGAGACATTTAAATAGGAAGAGATATTTAAATTGGTTGAGATATTTGAACGGGAACAGATATTTAAATTGATTGAGATATTTAAATAAGAAGAGATATTTAATTTGATTGAGACATTTAAATATGAAGAGATATTAAAATTGATGATACTGCGTGGTCAGCTCGTCCCCCGACAGCGGCGTAGGCAGCGGCGGGGTGGCGGCGGGTGGCGGGGTGGCGCCGCCGCTGCTGTACAAGCTGCTGGTGCCGCTGCTGCGCTGTGACCTCAGCGAGGTGCGCGACGTGGCCAGCCTTGCCCTCGGCAACATCAACCCTCGTGCCCTCTGGTGAGCCTCATCACCACCTTGTAAGTATTGTATGGAACATCAAGTATTGTTAGTAATACCGTAAGTGTTGTAATAAGCATTGTATGGTAATAAGAATAAGTATTGTAGGTAATAAGACCAAGTGATGTGTTTTCAGCGATGTGATGGAGGAGCTGGTGCCGCTGGTGCGGGAGAGCCTGGACAGGAAGCAGGAGAACATGAGACGACGCAGACGCAGGGACGCCCTCCGTCTGCAGCTCATGAAGCTCTTCCATGCTGCCGCCTCTGCAGGCACCTTCGCCCTCAGGTGCCTGTCGTGGCCGGGGCTCTAGATCACTACAAGGAAAATGATGTATTTAGGATATAGGGGTATATTGGTGAGGCCGTAAAATAAACATCCCTACAAGATTTTATTAATGAACCACAAAGCTCAACATCCCTACAAGATTTTATTAATTAAACAGAGAATAAATCAGAGGAACATGATGTATGTTGTGGGTTATTGAACCGTCCGATAAATATTTTATTCATTTCTGTCTGACTTGCTACATGTCGTTTCCTTGATATNGTATGGTAAGTAATAAGAATAACTATTGTAATAATTATAGTAGTAAGTAATAACAATAAATATTGTAAATAATAGGAATAACTATTTTAAGTAATAAAGACAAATATTATGTTGACAGCGATGTGATGGAGGAGCTGGTGCCGCTGGTGCGGGAGAGCCTGGACAGGAAGCAGGAGAACATGAGACGACGCAGACGCAGGGACGCCCTCCGTCTGCAGCTCATGAAGCTCTTCCATGCCGCCGCTTCTGCAGGCACCTTCGCCCTCAGGTGCCTGCCGGGGCCGGGGCTCTAGATCCCTACAATATTTTACTAATTAACCGCTGAATAATTTAGGGGAAAATTATGTATGTAGAATAGGGGTATTGGTGAAGCCGTAAAAGAAACATCCCTACAAGATTTTATTAATGAACCACAAAGCTCAACATCCCTACAAGATTTTATTAATTAAACACAAAATACTTTAGAGGAAAATGATGTATGTTGGGGGGATATTGAACCGTCCGTTAAATATTTTATTCATCTCTGGCTGACTTGCGACATGTCATTTCCTTGATATCTTCAATCAAACTTATTCCCGCAGTGATGGCATCAATTGCCATTATATTTTTACATATTTTCCTATTCTCACATAACCTATTCATAACCTATTCTCATATGGTCCCATTTATCCAAATGTTCCATATCATATCACATGGTGCTAATCTTGGTACAGCAATTGCGTGGTGGTTGTCCCATATCTTCATATCGTTACATTTATTCATATCTTCATATCATCATACTTTCACATAACCGTCATACAATCATATTTATTTACATGTTCACATGACATACGGTGCTGTTGTTGATACAGCGAGGGCGTGATGGTTGTCCCATACCTTCATATGTTCATATCATATAAATCATATCATATCTTATCATATAGTCTTAATATTATCACAGCGAGGGCGTGGTAGAGAGCGACACGGGCGCACTGCTGAAGCACTACCTGGACTACCTGGACGGCGCGCGCTGCTACCTCGAGAGCGACTGGGACCGCGACAACCTGCTGCTCTCTCACATCAAAGTGCTCTTCTGCCAGTTTGTGAGGAAACTCCTCACAAGCTTTACGTGTGAGTCACAGTGTTTGTGAGGAAGCTGCTCTCTCACATCAAAGTGCTCTTCTGCCAGTTTGTGAGGAAACTGCTCACAAGCTTTACGTGTGAGTCTAGTGTTTGTGAGGAAGCTGCTCTCTCACATCAAAGTGCTCTTCTGCCAGTTTGTGAGGAAACTGCTCACAAGCTTTACGTGTGAGGCAAAGTGTTTGTGAGGACGTGTGAGTCACTATGTTTGTGAGGAAGCTCTGTAAGTGTTTCGTTTTCTATTTTTCGAGTTTGGCAAACGATTGCTTTTTAATTGCGAGGTCCACAAAGCGCAGTACTTTATTAACTAAATTAAATAACTAACCTAAATTCATTGTTGTTGAAAATCGATCATAATATAAAAAAATGGTAGCTGCAAACACTTGAAGCGTGATGAGCAATGGCATGCATTTAATTGAGTTGTCAAACGTTCTTTGAAGAAGAAAGAATATATAGGTACGGTAAGTATTGAGTTTAGACTTGATTAGAAATTAAATTTCTTGTTCTTCTGCCATGCGGAGTTTTATTGATTTGCTGAGAGCAACAGTTACAGGTTCTGATATATAATATATCGTTTTATTATGTTACGGCTTGTTCTCGTGTCAAGTTAATTACTGCGCTTATTACCGTGACGTGGAACACGATATATAATATATCTTTGTATTATTATGTTGTTTGCCTCGCGTTAATTACTGCTCTTATTACCGTAATAAGTTATTTAATATATCTTTGTATTATTATTACCGTGCAGTGGAGCAGCAGCAGACGCTGGTGCCGCGGCCCATCAGGCGCGGTCTCTTCTGCATGTTTGCGTCCTGGACCGGCAGCTACGGGATGCACTTCGGCTACACGGTCAGTGACCAAGCTGTTGCCCGGAGCAATAATGTTACCAGTAGCAATACTGTTGTCAGTATTGCTAATTCCTGCAGCATTTTTGCCCCGATCGAATTATACTTGTATTATTATGCTCCATTCGTATGACGTTATAATAAAATTGTTATTCATTCCCATATTTGTTTGTGTTGAGGTGATGTTGGTGCCGTATGTTATGTTACGGTGGCGTAAGTTACGTTGGTGACGTAAGTTACATTACGGTGATTACGTTACGGTGCCGTAAGTTACGTTACGGTGACGTAAATTACGTTAAGATGACGTAAGTTACGTTACGGTGACGTAAGTTACGTTACGTTACAGCCCCGGGACGTAGGGCCGCAGGGGCAGGAGCTGCAGGACAGCGCGCTGGAGGCGTGCGTCGCGGTGCTCTGCTGCGGTCCTGTGCACGACGCCGCCCTCCTGCTGGAGGACGCCCTCCTCTACCACTGGCTCGACGCCCTCCTCGTGTCCCAGGTGGGTCATGTGTCCCAGGTGGGTCATGTGTCCCAGGTGAGTCATGCCATGTATCATTTATTGACCTATAATGTTATAGGTCGTATCATTAAAGGTGCTTATACACGGGGTGATTAGTTGCGTATATTAGTTGCGTCTACTAGGCCAGGCTACTAAAATTTGTGATGCTTGACGTGTTCAGAGGCAACTAGCTGGTTCATTGCAGGCA